>NC_022032.1:23473406-23479376 GCF_000317375.1 Microtus ochrogaster | reverse complement strand
TACATCCCCCATTTTTTCTGTTCAAGACAAGAACTCTGATTCTCATATCCTTGGTTTAGTTTTCCTGACTATTACTAATAATAACTTGTAACCAACCACCTTAAATGATGACAGATATTCATAACCTAATGTGGTTGTAGACCAGGCTAGTCTCGAACTCACAGAGATCCGCCTGCCTCTGCCTCCCGAGTGCTGTAGTTACAGCAATCTTGTAGCCTTGTCTACAGTTACAATGGATGACCTGGAAAAAAGATGAGGCTGAGACCATTAAACAGTGAAGTAGGACTAGAGGTATGCGAATCTCCCAAAACAAACGTCTTGGAGGAGATTATGCTAATATAAAAAAGCATTCTATATATCATTGTCATACACTGGCTATAAGCTGAGCAGCAACTTTGAATGCTTGGGACAAAATTGAAGAAGTAGGAAAGACAACTGAGTCAATTACTAAAGTCATTCAGGTTCCAAAAGAAACAGAGTTGGACTTCAGCAGTAAATAGAATAATAACAAATTGAAAAGCTAGACAAACAGTAACTGAATCTCTGACTTTTAAAAATGCTAATTCACAATGAAAAGGGGTAATTAGGCAATTACAGGCAAGATCAGCACCCTTGGAGGAATGAATCAGAGATATGTTCAATATTGAATCCCATGACCATAATAATGCTTGGATAGGAGAGGTGATTACTAGAGTATTGAAGAAAAATTGAATGCCCATTGTTACAACTGAGTTAAAAAAAAAGTCACATGAAAAGGGATTGTAAACAGGGCATTTCTAGAAACAATATTTTGTCTAAGCATAATCCAAACAAAATGCTCCTCCCTTCTGGGTTATGCAGAAGGTATGGCAAGCCAGGCATTGGATTAATGAATGTAGATCAACAAGGGACAGTCAAGGTAATCTTTTGCCACTGGGAAATTCCTGGAGGAGACTCTTGTAAGTCCCCATGTCAAATTCAATCAAGACATTTCCTGTCATTACAGAGGAAACACCTTCCTAGAACAATTAAAGAACTCCGTGTCTATTGTAAAATAACATACTCCTCAGTTTTGAGAGATAATTCTATTACAAGTTGACTGTGAGTTTAACATCTTCACAAAAGATGTTAAATGCATGCCATGTGAGACTATTACTTCCTTGTATCTCTTTATATCTAACATATCCACAGGATTCCAGAGATCACTTAAACAGCCTTGGGGATATCTATAATTTGGAAGTTTCCATGAAATAATTGGATATATTAATGTCGATTGTTTGAAAATCTTAGACTATTCCTCTCTAACCTAATAATACAATGCTGAAATTAGCTCTTTAAATTTCTCTGTCTGGATTTGAATATCTCTATGATCTGTTTTACTAAGTTTTTTTTTAGACCTGTATTTTGGCACTCTTTTAGAGATAAACTAAGAATTATCAAGATGATAATTAACATTATACCAATCCCAGTTAAGTTTATTATCTCTTCATTAAATTGATTTAGCTGTTCTAGTGTAAACCATGCATTGTATAATCATCCATTTTTTTAACATGGGAAAAAATTTTTTATTCAATTCCTTCTTTTAAGAATTCCCAATTATCTCATCAAATCTACTACCGGTGATGATTCAGATGACTATGAAGTATGAATTTGGCTACTGCTGCCTAGAACAGTAGAAGCCCGGGCAGGTTTTAAGGCATCTACCTAATTTGGCAACAGCCTGAGAAAGGGGTCTAAGGAAAGTCCACCAGGAGAGAAAAGAAAACCTACACAGTAGTTTGGTTATTCTGGCTGTATGTAGCTCTGGCCTATGCTGGTGACTGCAAAGCCATGGGTAAGAAACTTTTTCATGAATTCAAACCCCAAAGTTTGAATGCCAGATGTTGACTGAAGTCTGACAAAAACCCAGAGTCAGTTATTAAGGGGTGGTAGCTGAAAACTCATAGAAGCAGAGCAACCAGTCATTAATATCACTTCTTGTCTCCACCTTCCTAGTGCTGGAATTAAGGATATGAGCCACCACTATTACTTGGCTCTGTTTCTCTTGAAAAAGAAACAGTCTACAGACTGATTAAATCTCCTATAGCCCACAATGGCCTTGACCTCCCAGAGATCTGTCAGCCTCTGTTCCTGGCAGCTGGGACTAAATGTGTATGCCACCTCAACCTGGCCTATGGCCAACCAGTGTGACTGGCTCTGCACTCTGGTCTCCAGGCTAGCTTTATTTGTTTCAGCACAAACAAAATATCGCCACACACTGCATCTATTTAACTTCCATCACTCGACTGCCATGTATAA
Source organism: Microtus ochrogaster (assembly GCF_000317375.1). Lineage (NCBI taxonomy): Eukaryota > Metazoa > Chordata > Mammalia > Rodentia > Cricetidae > Microtus > Microtus ochrogaster. The sequence continues at coordinate 23,477,099 of NC_022032.1, read as the reverse complement.
TCCCATGGCCCCTCACTTCATTCCAAATTTGTGATCTCTTTTTTTGAATTATCAGTGTTACATCTTGTTGAGTTTTTTATACATTATAGCAAGATCAATATCCTGTCAAAGCTGAATATGGAATTTTTGCAACCATTATTAGGGCTAACCAGATGGAAGTTTGTTCTCTTCCTGGTAATTACAAAATAAAATAGTTCCAGCAAAATAACTGAATAGGATATTGTAAGACATTGATGTTGTAAAAATGTATTTTATAATGATATTATTATTTATGATCCAAAAATGCAGGATTTTTTTAGTGGATTTATTTTAGTAACCAAGAAGGCTTGTTACTGTCTCTATGATTTAACACCACACAGTTTTCACTGAGCAGTCCTTTGTAGTATGTCTTCTGGTAAGGAGCTGCAGCTGGTGTTTGCAGGGCAAGTGATGTTCGTATTTCTGTCTTTTTGCCTTAGACACTACAGTCTATCTTTGCTGTCACTGAATGATGGCCTCTTCCATTACTGCTTGCTCCACGACACTATCATCGCCCAGCAGTAAATACCATATGCTGTCTTCTTTAGAGTGCTGTTTCACAGGGTGTTTCTCCTTCACGCTTTAGATGAAGTTGTTTTGCTGCTGACACTACCTTCCTTGAGCTATGGTTTCTACAACAACAATAATAATATAAATGATAAAGATGATGATGAAAGTGAGGATGAATTGGCTGTTAATAATGATAAATAAAGATTGAATGCCTTAGATTCTCCAATTTTACTAAATCTTCAACAAGCTGCTATTTAGTGACTGTAATTAATATTTATTTAATTAATTAATCAAATAACTCTTAGGATGCCTCAGTATTTCATTATGAGCACATTTTCGAGAGCAGGTTCAGATGTCATCTGTGTCTGAACATCTGGATTTTCTTTAGTTATCAAACTCAACTCTAAGGCACTTACCAACATCCATTGGCCTTCCAATAGGACATATGTAAAGAAAGCTGGTTCCATTTGAGAAAAAAAACAGGTTAACTGTTATACACTAAGACAGGAATATAATACTGTAGTAAGTGTTTCTTTCTATGCAAATAATATCCAGTATTTCTTTAATCTTTTAACCTGTGCATGTAAATGAGTTACCATGGAAGCAATATGTTGCATATGGAAACAATATTTTAGGTTCTTCTCTGTAGTATTTCACTGATATTTTTCATCTTACTTTTTACCTGTGTAAAATTTTCTTATATTTCCTGTAATTCAAAAGTCTAAGTTTTTCTACAGCTAATAACATCCATGAGCTCAGAGTTGCAAGGTAACAAAAATCCCCATACAAAAGTCTCAATTTAGCTTGATTTTTAGAAAATTTAACGATCTAACACTAGTTTGCTTGTGTTCTGTCTCACATTGCCATAAATTTATTCATAGAATATTAATAATGTAATGAACATTTCTGAAATTTCCACCAAAACAAATAGCTTTTTATCATCTTTTCTGTTTTTCTTTCTGTTGTAATTTTCCTCTATATTATTTAGTTAGTTATAATAATTATTATTTTATGGTGAAAAAGTAACATGATATCCACTACATTTTGAAATTTCTCAAAATGTACATTCAAAACCCAATATTGATTGCATAAATTAGGAAACAGTATTTAAGTTTAGGCAGAAGTTTTATTGTTTGGGTTTTCGGCAAGTCTCAAATGTCATTGTATCCTTTGATATTAGGCATGGACAGCACTGTTTTCTATTTTACTTTGGAAAACAGATAGTGATGAAGCAATTATACAGTTGAGGTCATTGGCATGGTGTCCTAGTTGGGTTTTCTATTGCTGTGATGAAACAACATGACCAAAAGTCACTTGGAGAGGAGGAGGTTTATTTGGCTTATGTTTCCACATCCATAATCTATCTAAAGGAAGTTAGGGCTAAAATCTGGAAGCAGGAGCTGAGGCAGAGGTTATAGAGGGTGCTGCTTACATAACTTTTTCAGCCTGCTTTATTGAGAATTCTAGGAGTACCAGCCTAATGAGGGCATCACCTACAGTGTGCTGGGGTCTCCATAAACAGTCACTAATTAAGAAAATACCCTAGAACCGGATCTTATGGAGGCCTTTTCTTAACTAAGATTCTCTCTTTCAGTCAATTTATGTCAAGTTGACATAAAAATTGCCAGTACACGTAGCATATGGTATGACTGAATTTGTGGGTGTAATATTAACAGTACTGTGGACTATTTAATTATAATTTGCTTTGTGAAGCAATTGTATAAAAAAGTTGTGCTTTTATAAAGTAGGGTAATCATTCAGAATGCTGAATTTCCTGTAATAGAACTAGTCTCACCATTTGTACATATGAAACTAGGTTAATAATTAATTAACTCTGATGAATTCCACATTTGTCACAAGTTCTCAAATTGTTAATTTGGGTGTTTTAAATTTTTTTATTTGAATTATATAATCACATGTGCATTTTTTCTTTTTGTTAAATTCCTATTCTGAGAATGTAAAAAAATAAGGAAAACCAAATAGTATGTTTTCATCATAGGCATTTTGACTTGAGGTGTCCTGAAATTGTTCTGTTTTATAGTCATATAGATAAGATGATGATGGCAGCCTAATCAACATCGTGTATGTTTCTTCGTAAAAGAATAGTGTAGAGTGAAGAATTTTGTATTGATGAAACTTTCACAAATTCTAAATAAATATTTCTTATAATTTTAAAATAAAATATTAAAACTATATTAAATAATTGGTAATGCACACATTGATAATCAAAAAAGTTTTAAGCATATTGAAAAATAGTAATTAAAATGCTTTTTATTTAAATTTTTACAATTTTGTTTGCACTATTTATTTATTTCACTGTTTCGTCCCCTCCCTTTTACTCCTCCTACATCTCTTCCTCAATTTCTTCTCAAATTCATAGCCTCTTTCATTTATTATTGTTACATATATATGAATAAAATGGAAATATGAGGTGCTGAGTTCATTGGAAGATAGGAATTGGTAGGTGGATATTTTTCAAAGAGTAAACTGAAGAAAATATAATTTTCTGGGCTATATAGAATGATATTTTTCTTTAATTTATTTGAAAATATCCACCCATGATCTACATCTTCCACCCTCCTCCAAGAAACTCACGTCACATACTGCTTCTTCAGTTCACGTCTTCCTTTTGAAATATTTGTTTGTTCATTCATTTATTCATATTTTAAATCACTTACTCCAACATATGCTCATGAACATAGTGCATTGTGGTAGGCACAGACTGACAGTATGGTATTCTTAAACCAAAGTCCATCTCAAGTTGTCCACTACCAACAACTTCACAAATAGTAGTGGGGCCTCAGGAAACTTTCTGTTCTCCATGCTGCATTTTTGTTTGGACTGGCTTGATTATATGCAGGTCTTATGCAGGTATCCCTATTGTGTGTTCATATATTCAATGACCGTTTCATGTGAAGAGGAGAGCATTCCTTAACACTCCTACATCACCTCCAAAACTTAGATCATTTTAACTCCTCTTGCATGGTGTCCATTGGACCCTCGTAGGCGTCTTGACAAAAATATCCCATATACAACTCTGTACTTGCAGTTATTTAGTCTTAGAACATAGAACAGTAGTATATTTCTTCATTAGCCATTAAGCACTGCAATAAGAAACTATGATCATGAGCAGGGAAGTCGGGACCACGAGGGGTGCACCCACCC
>NC_022032.1:23449536-23473036 GCF_000317375.1 Microtus ochrogaster | reverse complement strand
AAAAAAAGAAAATGTTAATTATAAAAAAAAAGAAACTATGATCAAATTTTGGACAGCCCCAGGCTATGGATTCAAATACAAATAGGATAAATATGAAGACAACTTTTTGATATGACCAATTAGGAAAACAATCATCAACAGGTTTTTCTCTAGGGAGTTTGACTTCACTAGTTATGGTTTCTGACCATGTTTAGAATACTAGGAATGCATAGCCTCCTACAAGGGTATGCCTTAATTCTCATCAAGAAAATAGATGGACAACCTTAGTCAGGTAGCTATTGAACCAAAGTATGTATCTTACCTTAAATGTCAGTATTGCCCCAGTAGTCAGCATAGCACCTGCTAGCACCATTAGAGCTAGCCTTCGGGGTATCTTGGTCAGTCCAAAACAGACTTCCCTGTGTCCTTCAAAGTATGTTATACCATGTATACAAATGCATATATATAATGTATATATCCTCTCATGTATACATATATGTGTATCTATATAATGATTGACAACTCAATATCATTTTGGAAGAAAGATAGTCCTTTTACAAAATAAAATAATAGCTTATACAATATGATTAACACTATGTTCTAGAGATTTAAAATATGTTGATGTATATGTATCTCTTTTTCTTAAAACTATTTTATACTTAGAAAATCAATAATATAATATTTATAATATAAAATAGAAAATATTTCTATGAATATTTTGCATTCCCTTCATTGTTTCACTATGAGCATTTTAAAACACTTGCAAAGTACTGGTCCTCGAAATTCCCATTTTAATCACTACTGAAATGGTTCCCATGATGCCTTTCTCCGAGGATTAACTGTGACTTAGTGTCCTGTTGTGTAGCCAAGAAACTCTGGCTTGGAACAGCACTCACTTAAAGAAGTTTTGCTATGACTATAATTGTGAAAACTAGTAAGAACTATAAGAAGGTTGCCTTTTCTAGCATTCAGTTTGAAAGCGGAAGTTTCATTCAAGTATTTAAAAGCACATGCAAATCTTATGGTTGTGGTTTTATACTGCCTGCCCCAAACTAAAGCAGGGAATAACACACTCATATCTCATATAGACAACCTGCACAAATTAATGGTTCTGTAGCAGGCTCTCGGCCATTTATATCAGTCCAAAAGAAAATGGAAAAGTTGAAGAAGGAAAAGAGGAGGGAGACAGGAGAAAGGAAAGGATAGTTGGTTACTTAAAGATTAGCAGAAGAGAAGGTGTTCATTTTTAAGGAATAGCTTCTAAGAGTGAAGTTTTACCAAAACACTAGAAGATGAGCTATGGAATACTTAAAAGGCCTAATAGCATGAAACATCTGAAAAGAGATGAATAAATTTGTTCAACCCAGTCAGCCATTAGAATGTTTTGTCTACACAGTGAATCCAACCATCTGTGTATTTGAACATGTGAATGTTCCTAAAATATCTGGAGAATTAATTGAATTCCTTGCAGTTTTGACAAGAATATGTCGTCCCATTTGATGTTCATCCTGTCAGATTTATATAGGCTTACTTTAATTAATTTAATAATCTGCCATCATTTCCAACATTTGACAGTTTCAGATGGTACATTTATCTGGTTCATAACTTATTTGTATAAATTATTGGCTTGTCTAGAGTCACATTGAATGTATATTAGTTGATACACCAGGAAAAATCGAATCAAGTAGTCACAAATAATTCAAATGAATTGTGTATAGATAACACGTAGTTTATGTGGTAGGAGCAGCTATAAAACACAGTTTCTTTCTTCAAATAACTGCCTTAAAGGGCGTATATTCTGCTTCCATTTATTCTTGTACTTAAAGGGATATTTTCACAATTGTTCACAGAATGTCATGCAAACACTTCCAGTCGAAAGATCCATTGCTCATTATTTTTCCTACAACCATTTTCTGAGTGTTATTGCAATGTAAATGTTAGTGACTACAAATATATGTCTAAATACATTACTAAATAAATGCTTTAAAAGTAAATAACTTTCAGAGAGAGATTCCTGAAAAGTATGTAAAGTGCAATGAAGCATTGGGACTAGGAGTTCGATACAAGTTACCTACTAACATACTAGAGGAAATGGCATACTCCAGCTCTGTATTTTGTGCTTCAGCAGGTATATGCGTGGCAGTGTCCCATACTACAGTCATAGGAACTTATTGGATAGCTATGAGAGTCGTTAATTAAGAACATATCATGCATGGATCTCAGGGATGACGATTTTCCATTTGCCCTTTAAAACCAAACGCTATCTGGAAAAGTAATCTCCTTATTCATCTTTTATAAAAAGCATATCATCATTTTCCATATTTCAGACTTTTCTAACGTTTATTATGTTCTAGGTATCCAAATACTAGTAGTTCTGGTTAACCTGAAATAGAACATTTTTTTCTGAAATGTAGGCATTTCAGTATAAAAATGGGGAAATCATACCAAAAAATAAATGAGTTTTTTTTTTTTTTTACCGTTTCTTGGTGTCATCTGTTGTCTCTGAAACTTTCATACTTCCCTTTTCTCTTCTGCATGGCTCTCTGGTCCCTGAGGGGAGAGGTTTGATGAAGATATCAATTAGAATTGAGTGTTCCAAAACTTCTTGCCTATCTTCACATTGTCTCTTTGTGAATTTCCACATTAGTTTCCATCTCCTGCAGGAGGAGACTTCTCTCATGGTGTCTGAGAGAGACCCTGACCTGAGCCTCAGCCCCATGCTACCTCTGTTGCTTCCTGGTAGACAAAGCCTAATTTTATCAATTGCACTTTTAGTAGATGCTTTTTATTTACTATTTTATTTCTTGTGATGTTTTCAGTATGTGTTTTTTTTTCAAAATTCACTTTCAAATGAGTAAAATTACATAGTGGGAAGTTCCATTACCAAAGCATTCTTAAAACCCTAACATGGGAATAGAAAGAGGCGAAGAATGTTTGAAGAAGACTCTAAGAGGGGAAAGAGGAAGCAGGGAGTGGGAAAAAACGAGCAAGGAAAAATAAAGAGAAAACAGTTTGTTCAAAAATGTCATAATAGCATATAATAAATGGTGTACTGAAATTACAGTATGAGGAAGATGATGTTAGTAAAATAGAAAATCAAAAATGCGTACTGCAGAACATAATGGTGTTACTTACATCTTGCCAAGACTTGTATCTGAATACATAAAACATTCCTGCCTTCAAACAAATAAGAAGGCAGCAACCAGAAAAGAACAACAAGGCCCTTTGTTCCTCAGAAAACTGGTATGGTGTCATATTTAGGTCAATATCATTCATCCCCTCTAACTAAGGATAATAGATTACCTAAAAAGTTTTCTGAGACTACCAAAAGCTTCCTTTCAATCTATACAAGCAGCCTTTTTGCCACAACTCTAGATGCCTTATATAAAACAGAAGACCCTCTCATAGGTCTTAGTGGAAGCTACAGTTTGTACTGGGACACAAAAACCTATGAAAACCTCGAATTTATTATCCCAAATGTGGAATGAATATGGATGTGTGAGACATGTCATCTTCGGTACTGAACAGACTAGTAGATTCCCCACACAGAGAAGAGAGCATTGCCAATACAAGAAGGATGTAGATGGAAGTCAGTGACATATGCCTTTAACTGAAGTATAATTAACTTGTCCTTATCTTTTAATGACTTCATTATTAAAACCATCAACAATTCCTTCAGTGTTTTTTTCTAATCAGTTGCTTCCCATTTCTCACAAACAAGGAACCGTAAACACTGGAAAAATAAACAGAATAGACTTCTGTCAAGCGTATTCAGACGTGTATTTTCTAAAGCAGAATTCTAAAAATCATTGCATTTTACACTGAACAAAACCACAGCATTATATACTGGCTTTGGTTAATATGAAATATTATAAAATATTATAAAATATTATTTACCATGAACATTTCCATTAACAAAACTGTCATCATAAACATTATCAGACAGATATCTGTATCTGAGATTGTTGGTTCATTCTGGCAACAATGGTGAGAATAGCAATGAAGTATAATTGTTAAGGTATTAAATAGATTTGAACCAATAATTAAGCAGTTAGAGTACATATATTAGTTGCTAGGTGAGGGCTAACAACAAATGGTGTAATCCAGGACTACGATCATTTGCTGAATACCATGATGTTTAGCTAGAGCATTAGATTATTAGCAATAGAGAATTAATCTACTGACTCTTTCCTTTGCATTAAATAAGAAATGAAAAACAATGACAAAAGAGGTTGAATACAACAAAAGCGGTGAAAATATGCCTTTGTTTAGACTTTATAATAGTATATTGTTGTGATTAATGGTAAATTATTATGATAGCACTTAATTTAGACCATATAAAAATCTGGGTTGTTCAATGTACACGAATTAAATAGCTTGTGAGGTGAGAATAAAAATAAAAACATAATATTCACTATAGGCTGACTCAGTTTTTAAGATACATATTCTGGCACAATGTTGATACCTACATAAAAATTTGAAAATATTATGGGTCTCAGTCATATACTGTGAGACTGAGTTAAGGTTTTATTGTTAAGTCCTTACAAAATAAACTGGTAAATTACATAAAAATAAAAGTATTTAGTATAAAAATAATATGATTAATAAATACTTCAATATATACTGTCAAACAAAAGAAAAAATTCAGACATACCTTAATTTTTTATTGACATATAATGTTCATATACTTTCATATTTATATAACACATGACAATAAAATCATAGTAATTAGATATTCTATATCTTTAAGCATTTTATCAGGTGGGAGAATTCCAATCATTCTTCTAATATTGATATATGTAGCAAGTTGTTCAACGTGGTTATACTATTGCATGATTCAACTGACCAAGATTCCTGGGGGTTGAATCTGATGTCATTCTTCTGTATATACGTTAAGGCTGTGTAGCCTGATGTTCTTGTAGGTTTCCTAACATAGGAGCTGGGGCTGTCTCTGACTCTTTAGCCTGATTATGGGACTCTTCCTCCTACTGGGTTGCCTGGTCTAGCATTGATGTGATGGTATGTGCCTGATCTTATTGCAGCTTTTTATGCCATATTTGGTTGATGACTCTAGAAGGCTTGCTCTTTACTGAGTGGAGATGGAGAGGATGGTGGATATGGTGGTGAGGGGAGGTAGGGAAGAGGCTAGGGTAAAGGCAGGGAGAAGAAATTGTAATTGCCAAGAAATATTTGAAAGAAGAATTCAAAAAATACTTATTGACTATCATTTATGTTTATTCATTTGAGAATATCTGTGTATTCCATTAGCCCATTTATTGACTGGAATTTTTGGCTTCCTTGCATATTTGTATGTCTATCTTTTGTCTTAAGTCATTGGAAAGTTTTGCATATTAGACCTCTCTTGGTATAATTCTCACATTCTGTGGGCTGTTTTCTCTGTTGATTGATAATACCTTTTGTGATGCAGAAAATTTAAAGTTTCATTTGCTATCATTTGTTGATTCCTATAAATTAGTCCTTGTTATTGAAAGTTTGGTAAGAAGTCCTTGCCTAAACCTTGTAAAATGTTCCCTATCTTTGGATGCATACAATTTATTTGAGTATTTTTTTTTTTTACATTAAACAGTTTCCAAAGATTTTAGAAAATATATCAGGGGAAATGGTAGCAACATTCATTGAAATAAGATATGCATTTGTCTTTTGAATACTCATTCCAACATTTCAGACTGTTTTCAAAATTGGGATTTAAAAAAAGCAAAAGTTATGGTGGGTAACAAATGTCACTTTGTGTCTTCTAATTTAATTGAATATGTTGAGTCAAACTCATTTTCTCAGATTTTAATTTGCGGATTAACTATTTATTTCTTTTATTTGTCCTTTTTTGTTTTGTTGTTTTTGTTGTTTTATTTTTTCCTAAGCCTTAGGAATTTTCTGACTAATCTGAAAGGCTTTATGGATGGTTGGTGTCAAAATCCTGTTAATACATCTGCTGCAAATCTGTTCTCAGAACAACATTCATATTTAATTTTACGATGATTAACTAAAGAATATTTAATTGTATTTTCAAGGATATTGATATTTTTCATGATGATTAATTTCTATTATTTTTCTGCTTAGAAAGATGTGGGCAGTTTTCTTGGTTAAAGCTTTGGTTCGGCACTAAGGAAATGAAATGAATCATTTGGTTTAAAAGTCTATTATGTTTTATCTCCATGCAACTAAGTTGGATGTACTGCTTCTTCACTGCTCATCAAATTTTTGAAGACTGTAAAAATAGGCAAGAAATCAAAATGACATAAGTATAATTGGAACCGTCACCTTTGGAAACTTCAAAGCCAACTTCTTCTCTCTTGGGAATATATGAACTATAGAATATTTTAGTAATATTTTTATTTTAAGTTTAAAAAGTAGATACTATTAACAACATTATTAACTAAATCAGTTAGGCTTTTTTTTTTTAATGTCCCTATCTATTTGAGCAGTGGAAATCAGATCATCTGTGCCGTCGTTCATTGCCAAACACATTTAATAAAATTCTTGGAACCTAATACTTGAGATGAAAAAATCCATTAAACAGATCTTCAACTGAGAAGTTTAAGTTAGTCATAGTAAAGTATAATCATTGTAAGCAGCCTACTTCCAGTCAGCCTTAAATGTTAATTCCAGGGCCACTTGACCTCTCCCTAAGCATTTGTGCCACTGCGGTCTTGCTTTAGAGCACAGATACGATGCCAACAATAATACCCACATTAAAATTAATACAGCAAATATATCATTGGATACTGCTTTTCACTTTTCTGTAGATGTAAATTTATTACTGAGCTCTTGGCACATATTTTGTCATCACCCCCTAATACAAGCTATTCCAAGTGAAATCAACAGAAGATAACTTGGAACAGAATACAGCACAATGCTTTACACTCATACATCCTCTGTCCCTAGAAACTGCCCCATATTCTGAAATCAATAGACGATATCAACTTGGCCAACTGATGTTGTTAGCGCTCCATTCACTCAGGCATCAGGTTGATGTCATACATCTGGGTCAAAGAACCATCTGTGAGCATCAGTCCCAAACCTATAATATTCCCTGTCTTCCAGTATTCATAGGCTGTATGATGTTTAGGTCTCTCAACCACAAAGAAGCATTATTTACAGGCCAGTGTTGTGCCTCGTTAGTAAGACAGAAACACAAAACAACACAACACACACACACACACAATCTATATTAGTATCCTTTTCCAGTGTTTTAGTTAATGCAATAGTATCCTCTGCTCTCCACCAGAAGCATATATTAATTTATCAGATTATTTGAAAATCTCATACACTGTAGATTTTCTTTATTTTTCCTTCACTCCTTTATTTCTCTTCTCTCACATTATTCTCTTCTTTTTCTCACTCACGTTCTTTTGCTTTGCCTTTTTCTGTCTCTCCTTCTCTCTCTTTTTCTCCCTTCATGGATTGCTTCTTAATAAATTCACAAACTTGTGATAATTGTAGAGATCATTCAAATCCCACTGGCTAGAAGATACATTTAAATGAAATTATGAATGCAGTTAAGCATGCATTCTAAGGAGAGTCAAAGACACCAAGTATTTTTCAAAATAATACTACTTTTTCAGAGTAAAAGAAAAGAAACTGAAAGACAATTTCATGCCTATAAAAATAATATAATTCACATTAATACCATTCAGTAAAGTATATAAAGATGATTAACTGACCAAAACAATCAGCCATCTCCCTTACCTAACTGTTCTAAGCTGAACAAATTTCTTATAATTTACCATTGTGTTTCTGTGTAGATAGATGTCATTACAAAAATAACAGTGAATGGAATCACAAATTAATTATTTTCTACTGTCAAATTTATACTTTCTTCAAGAACTTTGTGATGAAGTATAAATTACTTTTACTTGGCTGGAATATACCTGTGCTTCTCTTTTTAACTTGGTGCAAATGTACAGTTGTTATAATTGATCTTACCTAATTGAATCCTTTATCGAGCATAGACTTTTCTAATGTAATTTAGAATATAAACCTGGTTAGTCTCCAGGGATTTTATAGACTTCATTATATTCTTTCACACATTTTAGTCTTCTTCTACTTTTTCCCTAGAGACATTTAATTCATCAATGCTTCAAGATAACGGACTTTGACTATTTTATCCACCTGGATATTCACAAAGGCTCTTCTTCCTATAATAAGTTACCTGCAAATGAGTTTGTACTTTACCTATTATAGTTTCTTTATAATGTCATCTCCACTTTATTTCAATATTTCACAGTACCTTCCGTTGTCTTGAGTACACTTTTATAAGCACATTCACAGAAATATACATCAGTGAGACAGCTTGCCCCAATTATTAGAAAATAGTGAATATTGGAATCTATTACCCTACAATATGACTTGCTAACTTTTACTTAAATATGAAAAGATAAATTCTGGCTACTTTTTTATAATTGAAATAGCATTACCTATGTTGACTGACATGCTGAATTTACTGTGTGCTTGATTTAGTGTCTATTATTGTATAAATCAATGATAATTAAACATTATTTTAAAAATAAATTTAAATGAAGTTATTGTGATTTATTGATAGTAGTAATTGAGTAACTTGGTTTCATGTTTTTCATCCTCATTTACACAGTATGGTTGAACATAAAGCCTTCTCTATGAAGCTCACAGTTAAGTACCTAAAGATAAAACAATTCTCGCAAATAATTTATTATGAATACTGCCAACTAATATGAACCACAAAAGAAGAGCAACTTGTTAAGGAATAATAACACCTGTTCTTTTTACCTAATGCTTTATTTTCAGGTGTTCTCTTTGATTCTAATACCAAAGATTCCAAAGTCACACGTGTAACCACATTACAATATGTCTGGCTGAGTGTGTTCATTATTATGCCATTCTGGCCTTCAGCCAGACAATGTGTCTGCCCTCATCCTCAAAATAAGGCAAGTCATCCCTGAAGCAGGCATCAATAAACATATGCTCTAAGATACACATTAAGTAAAGAACTCATCTCCAGAAGTCTTGGGAGGGTAATTTAGGCAAAGCCGTGGTTATTAAGTCAGAGTCCCACATCTTGAGAAAGACAATGACTTGTGACCCTGTAGAATCATGAGCTACTGCTTACTCTATGCCAGCACCGTCTTCTCCTTGAATTCCCTATCAGTGTCATGCTGACTTTGGAAATTTGGACAACGGGAGGTAGGGTTTATGATGCAGGCCAGCTGGTTTTGAAGAGCCAGATGCTCACAAATACTTCCCTGCCTCTCAAGGCATGGCTGATAATGCTGCAGCTCAGGAGGGTTGCCAGCCACATGTGGGTTATGAATAAAGCAGAAGTCAATGAGGTGTGCACTGAAGGAGTGTTGATTTCCCATAAAATATTGAACTTATAAAATGTCAAATAACAACTTACAGGATCTTACTTACTATATCTTACACTACATTTAGATATATTACTGGTTTATCTTATTTTAGTCTCATGAAAATCTGTGAGGTTGAGACGAATGTTGACCTTATTTTCCAGCCGAAAAAACCCAGGCTCCATGAGGTTAAGTGATTTTCCACAAATTGCACAGTGAGGAAGTGACAGGACTAAAATTTAAACCCAGACAAGGCTAATTCCAGAACTCAAGGATCTAAACCTGTGTCACATTGCTGTGAACCCTCTAGTCATTGGAGCCAGATTTAAAGCATGTGAATAAATGCCATGTCAAACCTTTTTACAACATTCCAAAGGCTTTTCTTTCAAGATTAATTGAGGACTGGATCCTTTGAAAATTCTCTTAAGGGAGAAGAAGGTACTACATTAAAATAAAATCAGCAATTCCAATGACTTCATTTGAACTCAGAAATCAGTTTCTACTTCATTATTTTTTCAAAACATTTCAGTTCATCTACTGTATATGAGTCATATTTTAGTTCATAAAATACTAAACTGTACTAATTTACTCATAATTATGACTCTAAATATGTGCACATATTTTCTTACCTTACCAATCTTCTGTCTGAATATTAGCTATTGTTCCTACAATTTCATTCAAATTTGACACCTCTTGGTATTAACACAGGCACTAAGAGTTCAGGGTTCCACAACACTGCCTCTATTTCAGATGTCACCTGCAACTTACAGTCACTAACATTTCTCAAAGATGTGTTATGATTTTCTTTTCCCAGGGAGAAGGGTCCCCATAATACCCAACTCGGATCAAGTATAGTAAATGACTGGCTTTTATCAAGTATTTTAAAAGACTGTGCTTTGCTTGTATATTGTAAATTGTACAACTTATAGAGTAAAAGAAAAACAGGCATGTAAGGTTTTTTTGGCTTTTATGTTTGTTTGTTTTTCTTTTTTCAGAAGGGATGCTTATGTGCTTAGATAGGAATTAATTATTAGCCATTAATTATTATGTCATTTTCTCAACCCTATTTACCCCTCAGTCTGAAAAAGGGATAGCAAAGTTGACTCTTCCAATACTTTAATCATCTTGTATAGACTCTCTAGAGTCCTACATCCACTATTTATTCTTTAACAAAATGAAGAGTGTTGATCCATCACGCCAGAGATTCCAAGTATTTTAGGAGCTGTTTATGGGGAAATTTAGGAAACCAAACATGTATTATTTACTTTATCACATAATTGAATAAACTTGTAAATTGATTTGTCTTAATACAACTAGTATTCAAATTCAATCAAGAATTTGAAAGGACAAAAATAATAGGATTAGTAAATATATTACTGGATGTCCTCATTGATGTTCATTTTTCTTTTATAAAGTATAACAAGTAGAAAGAAAAATCAATGCTAGTTTAATTTGTGTCATAGTGCTGGCTCTCATTACATGAACTCAGTCCTTGCAAAGCAGCTCCTAGGCACTGAGGTCACAAAGAATAGTTTACAAACTCACCCCAAACTAAAGAGAAAGAAAATAAATGAATAAAGCAAATCTTGCATTAAGGTTGACATTAAGGGTAACATTAACATTGCATTAAGGTCTTCTGTTACATTGATGGTATCCAGTGGCATCTTGGAGGATGAACGGTTCTTTAGAACCCATTCTCTTAGGAAGGATACCTTGCTCAGCTTATATACCAGGGAAAGGGCCTTGATCTTGCCTCAAGTGATGTGACAGACTTTGTTGAATCCCCATTGGAGGCCTCATCCGCTCTGAGGAGTGGATTTGATTTAAGTGGGGCAAAGGTAGGAGGAGTGGGAAGACAAGACGGAGAGAAATTGTGATTGGAATGCAAAATGAGATTGTTTTTAAAAATTAAAAGCCCATGGGGGTAGCAAGTTTAGGGATGTACCACAAAAATTGAGTGGCAGCTGGGTAAAGGAAATGAATGACAAAATTTCCAACATACAAACAGATGTTTCTCTCCCACCTGCCTGTTACCAAATAATTAGCAGCCACTTTCCAAATAATTAACTAGAAAGCTTAATATTAATTATAAATGCTCACCTGATGGCTCAGGCTTATTACTAACTAGCTCTTACATTTTAAGTTAACCCATATTCCTTATTTATTCTCTGCCAACTGGAGTAGCTTTATTAGCATGGCATGTTCATATCCTGCTCCCTCTGTGTCTGCTGGTGACTCCAGAATCCACCCTTCTTTTTTCCATCACCCTTAATTTGTCTGTCCACATACACTTCCTACCTTACTACTGGCCAATCAGTGTTTTATTAAACCAATTCAATGGACAAATGTTTACAATGGACAAGAGGATTATTCTGCAGTACTAGCAGGCAAAGAGACTTACTGTATTATCTGTGTCTGCAGAGTAGCTAGATAAGAGCTTAAAAGTTTTAGCAAGGAAAGGAAGATGGACGAAACAAAAATGAGAAAGGTGACAGCTTGTCTATGGCACTATACATGACGTTAAGGAATTTTAATTTTATCTTGTGAAAATAGAAAGTCACTGAAGATTTTAAACAGGGCAGGGCATGATATGATTTCTAATTTGAAAAGACAATCTTTCTTGATAGACAGCCACAGCTTGGAGAGAAGTTGGAGGGAAGCCAGCCTAAGAAATAGACACAAGCTTAGAGCTGCATATGAAACACTAGGAAAGGATGGGTGCTATAGATCAAGATCAAGGCAGTGAGAACAGAGCAAAGTTGATGTGCATGTGGAAAGTAGAACTGAAGTCTTGGCAGTTAACTGGGTTGGGAGTGAGGAGGTAGAAAAATGTCTCAGAAGACGCCCATGTTACCGGCAAAACCACGTCTCCTCCAGTTTGCACTTTTCTTTTGAGGACTGGCATGAAGCAGGAAAAGAAAAATGGTGAACATAATGGTTACTTTGACTGTAGGAGTGTTGAAGAAGGAAACTTCCAGCAAGAAATTCAAGTATTCAAGTGCATTTATTTAGTGGCCATTAAAAACAATTATTTTTTCTGAGAACTCTGAATTCAAATCTACTTAAATGATTGTAAGGAATGAAAAGTCTTATTAAGCTAATGATAAACTCAAGAAGACATACCCACATGATTAGGACTAGTTTTTGTATTTAACCCATGCTTTAGTAGTATAAGGAAATGAGAAGAAAGTCTGAGATATTTTGCAATAAAGTTGTACATAAAACTGTGTCAAACCCATAATCAATTTAAAGGGCTAAAAAAGAAGGAAACACTATTTTCTGGTTTTCATTGTTTGTGCTTTTACTTGTCCTTTACCTGTCGTTAGGATTTCATTTTTCTCTCATTTTTAATTTGCTATTTTTATTTTAATGAACTAAACATTTTATTGACAAGCTACAAAAAAGAATGAAGTTTAACTCAAAACAGTAAGAAGAACTGCATCGTCTAATGCATGCTTTGCATGTTCACTCTTGCAGTTGTTGGGTACGTGTAGACAGAGACTGCTCCTTCACTTCCCAGCCCCCAGACCCAAATAATAACACAGAAACCATATTAATTGCAACACTGTTTAGTTACTGGCTTAAATATATTTCTAGCTAACTCTTACATTAAATTAACCAATTTCTATTCATGTGACTATTACCACTAGGCTGGGGCATACAGGTAGGGTTCTGGCTGGGTGCTGACATCTTTCTCCTTTATTAGCTAATTGGCATCTCCTTGATTGCACCTACTATCTCTCTATATTCTTCCAACCTGGCTATAATCTGCCCTATAATAGGCCGAAGCAGTTTCTTTATTAATCAATGGAGAAAAACATATTCATAGCATTCAGAGGGGAATCCCACATCAAGTATGGAAGTATTTCATGATGGTGGACAGCCAAGTTGAAAAGTTTTGGGTGACTGAGATCCAATCTTGACTACAAATGTGAAGTCTCTGTGTCTTTTGATGACTTATTTAAATCCTTAACTACTACATCTATAAAATGAAGCTAACATCAATAAGCACAAAAAATACATTTGCATGCTGATAAGTGTGTTTAAGGTACAGCCAGCAGTATTTAGAGAAAATCACAGTTAATACTACATAGATATCATTGCCCTTGCTATAGCTATGCTACTGCATCAAACCATGATTTTTGAACTTTGAACACAATGATTATTGAGACAGACTTTAAAATGACTGGGGTTGGTATGTAAAATAAAAAATAATTTTTGATGCGTTAGTCATATATGCTCAGTTTCAAAGAGTTCATGTCTCCATTCCTCTCTTATAAACTGAAAGAAAATTAATAATAATTTATAAACAAATCTTCAACACTAAAAATCCATTGAAAATCACATTTTAATTAAAACGAATTGCAATGTGAGCAAATTCATCCTAATTTTGGAGGTTAGTTATCATGTTTGTAAATAAAAATTTTGAATAATTCCCTGGAGCCATGTATTTGCTGTTTAGAAAGTACTTGCTTTAGCTGGCATTGCATCATAATTTTATACTGAAATAATTCTTTGGCAGTTTCATTGTGTTAATGCTGAATTCTGCTTCCCTGTCACCCCTCTTTTCTCATCTCCTTCCCACAATTATCCACTGCACTTCCTACCTTTTCCCCACTTTCTCTTATCTCTCCCCAACTCCTATTACTCACTTCCCTCCATGTCCTTTTCCCAGAGTCAGTCTTTGATTTGTTTTGTGACATATTTAATTTAGCAAGGGCCCTCTTTGTGACCATCAGGTTGGCACTATCCAGAGGAGTCAGGGGTTGTCGTCAGTGAGTACAGTAATGACCATGGTTTCCATTTCCCTGAATCTAATGTGGGAAACAATTTGAGAGAGAGGAGTGGGGGCTTCTGATTCTCTTCATTCTCTGATTCTCTATCATCGTCTGACTTCGATGCTGTCATTGTGGTGAAAAACCAGTGCAGCCACTCATAGCTGTTGAGATTTTCTCATTGCAATGACTATCTATTTCCCATAATATGTCAATTTTAGCTCAACTCCCTATTTTGTGACTCCAGTTGTATTTCTGTTCCCTCAAGAACAGCCTACCCTGAGTCTTGGAGTAGATGCTATAATGTCTTCTTTATGGTTAAATATTCAACTTTCAGAACCTTGTGCAATCATAAGTCTTTACCTTTGCCACAGTTCACTAGAAAGTGTAACAACTCTGATTATAGATAAGAGTGGCAAAGCATATGGGCACAAATATGCATATTTGCAATATGATTTGATATCACACCAATTTAGCTAACAATGGAACTACCCCTTAAGGGCCTCTGACATCATTCACTGTGAACTTTTGAACAGACTTGCAGCATTCATTACCAATTCTTTCCCGTGAAATTGGTCGCAAATTAAATTGTAGACTAGTTTGATATTCCATAACAGTTAAGGCACTAGCTTATTATTCTCATACTACATGCTAGTCATATACCTAAGATCCTAAGGCTCACATCTGGGTAAGATTGTTGTATTAGTGAGGGTTCTCTAGGGTAGCAGAAGTTATGAAATAAATCTCTTTTTCTATATGTATATAAAGGAGATTTATTAGAATCACTTATAGGTTAAGGTTGATGTAATCCAACAATGCCAGGCTATATAGGAGAAGACGAAAAATCCAGAAGTTGTTCAGTTCACAAGGCTTGATGTCTCAGCTGGTCTTCAGGAGATACTAGAATTTTGAAGGAAAAGGCTTTAATTGCAGTGAAAGAATAGAATTGCTAGGGGAAAAAAAGCTTCCTTCTTCTGAGTCATCATATAGGTTTCGGGAGAGGGTGTGGCTCAGATAAAAGACGCGTCTTCCAGTCTCAAAGGTCTGGACTAGAAGTGGATCCACCCACTTCCAATCAAGCCATAAGTGTGCCCTGGAGTTCTGGGTTGTAGCTTGTTCCAGGTGTAGTCAAGTGGAAAAGCAAGAATAGCCATCACAACTGTCATTTTCTTTCCTCTCTAACATCTTGCACAGTATCTCCCAGAACTAGAAAAGCTAGCTGGCAGGAAGGAAACTTTTCGTTTGTCCCAGCTTAATTTCTCTATGTCATGCTATATAGTTTCATGGCGTCTTCAGCAAAAGGGTCTTATGATCAATTTTTTTTTGTAATAAAAAGAGGAAAGGCTACAGCCTGTCTTATTTGATGGTGTCTAATGCTTTCCTTCCCAGTGACTTATAAGGCATTATCCCATATCTGGGACTGGGTTATCATGGTTAGACAATGGCTATTATTTATTTATAATTTCAAAAGTACTCAAAAGACCTTTAAATATATATATATTAGGTTTTAAAGATATTTCGTTTAATTTCAACACACATAGCATGGCTTTGTATTTCCTAAGATTGTTTCCTAAATGGGCAAATTCGGATACTTGATCTTCTTACGTAGATGTGACCTTCATGCTTCCAAAGCAGCTGCATGAATGCCGGCAAGGCAAAGTCAGACAATACCAACCTCAAACATGGCATAGTGTCTGTTTAGAATTAAAGTTCACACATTAGCCTTTCTTTTCCAAGTGGACACAAAACTGCATGCTTTATTTTTTAGACAACCCACATTATTATATATATATATTCAAGCCAGCAGCTGAAAGTACTAGTGGAAGCCAATGGCGTGGTACCAAGTTCAGCGTTAGCAATTTTCTTCAGAAAATCAACTCATTTGTGAGATTTTCTTTAAAGTTGTAGTACTCCATGTATGCTCTAGATAACCTTTCAGGGAAGCCCGAAGCTCAAAATTAAATCCCAAAGATTGTGCACCAATGCATGGTAAGTTTGCCAGAAGCTGTGAAACTGAAACCACAGTGTAGAATCTGAGTTGAAAATTACAAGCAATCTCATTCTCTTCACAACTTTTTGTCTGAAATATATATTATTATAAGCATTTATGACAATAAATAAAAGGAAAGGTAATAACATTTGCAAATTTTTAAATGATATTATTTCAATGTACTAATTCAGTAGATAAAATTGATATAATATACAAAAAAATAAGAATTCTTTGGAGATTTTAGTATCTCCAGGAAAGTTTAGATTATAATAAAAGCTATAAGAACCAAATGTCTGTGAAAGTATACATGTTATCTGTAAGTAATAATGCCACATAATATTTGTGGAGTACAAAGTCTGACCCTGAGTAAGTGCATTTTAATTGATATATTCTCTTCTGAATTCTGTGCAAACATTTTATTCTTACCATGAAGAAAATGAGCCATGAAATAATTGCCATTATTATTACATAATCATTCAACTAGCAAAAGCTGCTAAACCCTAGAGACTGTCCTTCAACTTCTGCCTCTCTGACTACAAGTGATGCTCAATCTTACCAAAGTGCTATTTTTAATATCATGTGATAATAGCATCTGAATTCTATTTTCATAAGCCACTAAAATATATTTTATTTAACCAATAATATTGTACAAGTTGGATATCATATCTTAATTAGGAGTAAGTATTAGATACTGAAGAGAATATGTCTCTTCATTTCAATAGGATGCATTTACTGGTAAACAAATAACTGTTAGCAGAGGTGCAAAAACTACATATTAGTAAATAAAAGTCATTTTTGATAGATTGACATCTACAATGGAATGTGAAAGTGGTTGTAAAGTCTTGGGAAATGAAATACAAGTGCTGTCTTCACAGGACAGCAATTCTTGGAGACTATATGCACTTGTGGGTATAGAAGTCAGAGAAGATTCTAGTTCTCATGTCCAAAGTTTTCCAACTCTTTTGACAATCTAATATTCTTATTTTAGCCACACTTTCCTATAAAGCAGTAATTGTGTGATTTATGAGGAGAGATGATTCGTAGAATCCAATGTCTGTATATTCTATGCTCAGTTTAGATAAATCATAATTCCTGTTTGAGAAAGTATTTCTATGTGACAGAAAATACTATTATCTTATAGCAAATGATATGTAGATAATACAGACATTTGCAGATTCTGATAATGAATAAATGGTGAGTTGTCTAGCTTCCTCAGCTGAACCTTGGTAACAAGTTAATTGAATGTAGGATTTAAATTAAAGGCAAGGTTCTTTTCAGATCTCAGTTTTAAAAGAATTCAAGTTGAGGGAAATAAAAAGCAGAAAGCAAATTATGCTACCATTCAAGACAATATTTTGCACCATATAGAAAATGTGGGGAAACTTGTATACTTTTAAAAACCATTTTCAATTAGAAGAATGTATTGTACAGTGATATTAATGAAGAAAATTTAATGGAAAAGTACCTAATCAGACTAAGCAATAGTTACCAAAATCTAGCTTTATTAAGAAAGAATCGCTCATCTCTTTTCTATCTGGATCATAAATAACATGCTGATCATAAATGTTACTACGAAGGCTTCATACTTGTCCCACTTTAGATATGAGGATTTTTTTTATAATTCCATTGACAACATCAGTTACCAGCAGCACTGGACTGGTTCACATTTATTGTCAAGTGCATAAAACCTAGATTCACCTGAGAAGAGTAAATTCAACTCAAGAATTGCTTGCCTAACAGTTGTAGGACATTATTATAATTAATGAATGATGGATGTGAAAGTCCAGCCCACTGTGAGTAGCAACATGGAGTCAGGTGTGTCTGTGCTATGTAAGAATGGTAGCTGGACCTGACTCAGTGAGTCAGCCAGTAAGCAGCAATCTCCAACAATTTATCCATCAGTTCATGCTTGAGTCTCTACCCTGACTTGTCTCCATGGTGCACTGTAACCTGGAAAGATCATCTGAAATCACCAAGTTACTTCTCTAAGTTACTTTTGATCCTGGTGTTTATCGCAGCAAAGAAAGTAAAGTAGAATTAATAGGTTAGATTCCTGACTGCAGAAGTCAACATAAAACCTGGGATCATATATGTCAACAAGCAGGTACTCAAACAGGGATACTAGAGATGACTAAAACAGCTGAAGGCTCAGTGAGGTGGTAAGGTCAAGGGATACTACAACACTCCACTTTAAGAACAGAGAAGAAATTGGAATTGAAGATAAAACCTGAAGTTCTGTGACTTTCAACATGTTTTAATTGCCAGATGGAGCCATTTATATTTAGAAATATATATGTATATACATATGCATATTTGCTTGTAACAACAATTAATGAAATAAAAGGACACAAATTAGAAAAAAAACAAGGAGTGGTTTAAGGGAGGTTTTGGAGTGAGGAAGGGAAGAGAGATATAATTACATTACAATCTCAAAATTCAATTAAAAAATTAACTAATCCTCTGGACTGGTGCAGTGCTAAGCAGAGCAATGCAAATAGAATTCAAAAGTACTAGCAAACACCTCTTAGTCTTCTCTGCTAACTGGCGAGCTGTGACGGAGGAGCATTAGTGAGTCTCTTGGGCTGGGATAGAATGAGTAAAGGGTTTGTTTCAAGGCCACGGCAGGAAATAAAAAGGGTTTCAGTTGCTGAGAATGAGGACCACGTGTTAAGACCTAAATATGGCCTCCCATATAGAGAAGCAGAGATTTATGTCAGTGGTATGAGTGGCTGCCCCGAGATGAATAAATGAATTTGAAAGATGAGAGTGGACTCTTACCAGCTACCCATTTTCTGTCAATTAGTTACTGTCAGTCTCTTATACAATTTCAATGCATCCCTGTGCTGCACAACTCTGTGCTACCATCTAGACTGAGGAGATTTCACCTGTCATATCAGGGGAATATGTGTGTACTGATTTGTTGAACATTTACAGACTTGCTCTCACGCAATAGACATGTATCTGAAATGAAGCAAAATTTAATCATTCGTTCCTTTATCATCTGAAGTATTAAATCAACTTCACGGTCATTAGAGTAGCTTTGGTGGATATAAGCTGTGGCCATGTCTTAATAACAAACAGCATCACTTTTTTTTGGATAGGGAAATAAATGGCAGCTTCAGAAGTAGAGTTGTAAATAAGGGGCTACACTGTTTATTTATCACAGTTGTCTAAGAAGAAAGAGTGACACGTAGACCTATATAGCATCCTTGGCCACAGCACATCAGAACACCTCCCTTACCTTATGTGTCCGACGTTTCATGATGCTACATATTTACGAGGCCTTTTAACCTTGGTTATTTTTATCCGTGAAAAACCTCGTTCATATCATGGGTAAGAGATATTGACTGGGAAACAAATTTATGGAGAGAAATATCACCCTTTGGTTTGAAAAATTGATCACTACAAGAATATAATTCCTGAAAATGCTGCCGGAACGCAGTTCACTGCAGGACAATTTTTCAGGGCAGCAGGCAAGTTTTCACAGAATTCTGACAGTCTCTCTCTTTCTCTCTCTCTCCACACACACATCTAAGGTACATTTCTTTGTTCTAAGTATGCTTCAATTCCATTATTTCTTAAGAAATTTTCCATAGTTCACACAGTCCTGTGGTATCCGTTATAAAGAGATATTTCTTTTCATAGTTTTATTATTAACTTTTAAAAGAATATAAGTACAAGAAATTTAATTTTAATCAGCGACAGTAGACTCCACTTACTATTTTCTGCAAAACTTGATGGGCTTCCTAAATCATCTCTCGGCATCTCCTTTTCCTCCTCTCTAAAGGATCCAAGCACTGCTGTCAGGTTTTTCTTCCAAACACTGACATTGGCCATGTCAGCTAGCTCAAAAACCTGCAGAAGAGTTCCTACTGCCTTTTGAATAAGGTAGAAATTTCTTGGGCTGCAAAAAAGGATATGGTTGCCTCATCCAGGTAGACAGTTGCTAAACATTCTCTTTACCCAGTACACTAGCCCCTTTTCTGGGCAATGATTGGTTATGGTGACTGGTCTCATATTTGATGTACATAATGAACTTGGGTGAAACGCAAGTGTTCCTGAGAGTGGCTTGAAACTTTCCCTTTCATGTAAGATTTTTAATGTTCATGGTTTTCTGTTTAGATCAGGACTTTTTCTTGCTTTATTAAAGTCTACATGGCTTTAAAGGGAGAGCAATAGGTAGGGAGAAAGAGAGACAGAAACAGAGAAAGAAAAAAAAAAGAGGGACTTGGAGTGGAGGAAAAAGAAGGAAGAGAGAAAAATTTACCCCTATATTTTCTATCATAATTATGCTGCAAATCAAATTCTGAAGGAAGTTTAAGATATCGTAAATTTAATTTGTAATTGTACATTATTCTTGTCTTTGTGGCAATTTAGAATAGCAACCTATTGGGGTGTTCAATATTAATAAATTCAGATATTAATGGCATAGTCTAGATATATTATTATGAAATCTATTATATTAATGCACAAATCTATATATTATGAGGCAATAAAGATCAGAGTATCCACCTATACCCCTAACTAAGAAAAACAAAACAAAATAAAAAAATTTTCAGGTTCAGGTCAAACATGGTCCACATTAAAATCCCATTGTCATTTCGCTTCCTTAGTTGTGAGCTAGAGGGACTAACCCAGATGTTATATGAGTTTGTGTTCAGAACTGAACCTAAGACTATTTGCGACTCTTTCTTGTATTTGAACATTTAATGATACTTATTGCATGTATTCACTAGCATCTGCTATACCTTTCCTTACTATTAGTGTGGTAAAATATTTTTTATTATTTTCCCAGTATTGTGTTATTGTGACTAAGTATTTATAGTGTTATCTGAAATACTTACATTTTTCAATTTTGTATTTGATCTAACAGGCCAGAGTGTTCACTTACTTTGCTTTGCTTACTCATCTGTTGCATAGCAACAATCATTAAACTATCTCAGATATGACATAATGAATAAATATGATATTATTATTATTTCCATATATGGTTAAACATAGGCTCTAATATATTGAGATTTCACTTTATATTGCACTTGTGGTATCAAAAGCAACAATTTAAGGCTGGAGGTGTAGCTCAGAGTAAGAGTGCTTACTTGGCATGAACAGAGGCAAAGGATTCAATGTCCAGGACTGCAAAAATATAATAACAATAGATGGGACACGATAGGCAATATGATTTTACATCTTAAAATTTGAAAAATAAATCATCTGATGTACCAATGTCTACAGGCATACAAAGTGAAGAAACTTTGCCATGGTTATATTTCTTAACTTTCTTCCTATATATAAAGACTGTGGTTTCAAATAATTTATAACATTTTCTTAGAGACCCATGTTTGCAAATCCAGTACTTAGTAAGTGGATGTATAGCCATGGAAATGTTCCATACTCTGCGAGGGTCAACTTCTGAATTTTCAAGTGTTCTTACGGAATTATATAAATTCAGAGGAAACAATGTTTTGTTTTCAATTGTGCTCTTTTCCAGGATTAGTGAGATGCCAAACTATTCTTTCTCATTAGGCCAGGCAGTAGCAGGGAAAGTCAATTCAGCCATAAGACCACGAAATTAATTCCTCATACCCTGAGTTCACTACTTCACACTTTTAAGTTATACAACATTTAGCATACTGGGTACATTGAATGTGTCCTCAACCTAAGGTATTTTCAGTTCCTTTAAACTAAGGGCCATGAGAATATGTATAAGTATGCCCTAAAATCTGCGCTCATGTTTATTTAAGTATTATAATCTAACGGTAGTATTAAACACTGGTTCTCACTTATGAAAGCCTTTTCTACCCACCCACTCTCTTAGGTCTCTATCCAATATCATATGAGAACCTGGAGATCACCGTGACTGAAGAAAAATTCACTCATCCTGCTGATAGATTCTGAATTCCCTAAGGCAATCTCTCAAAAATATTTGAAAAAAAGTAAATATTAATGCGATTGTTATCATTTAATATTCTCCTTGAGAACTCTTCATGAACATACACAATTTTGTGTTATTTAATAAACATACATGTATGTAATGAGAATACACAATGAGTGTGTGACAAAATTTTCCTGGATGTGAAACACACACATCTATGGTAGCAGAGATAGAGGTCTCTTGACAAACCAATGTATAGATACTACCCAAGTCAAAATTGGTAGAACAATGAGTTTTATTTGTATTATTTAAAGGAGCATAAATGACTCAATAACTGCTGGATTATCAAAGTCAACAACAGCTTGGGTGACAGCTTACAAAAGCTGGTATCTGGAGCACACATGTTAACATGTTAGAGTGTGCCCTTTACAAGACACTGACTTGTTCTAAACCTCTTCCATGTACTGGAATCATATACTAGACTTGTTTCTGTTCCTTCTAGGCAGAGTCTTTGCACCCTGGCTTGTCTGAGAGCTATCTTTATAGCTTGACTTCTCTGTGAATGACTCTCAGAAGATGTGTGTGTGTGTGTGTGTGTGTGTGTGTGTGTGTGTGTGTGTGTAAATTGTTGAAAGAGGAGTCTAGTGAATCTGGTTAATTTTGGGGACTCCATGATCTATTTTGAGTTGTTAAAGAAGCTTTGCAACAGAATGGAATCTTTCAGTCTCAAAGGAAATATATAGAAATTAATATAGGGCAGCACCATCTGATATATTCTGTTCCTACAGAAAGCTTTCAGCTTAGTCTACAGACTGCATCCATCCTAGATGAAACTCTGGAGATCACTGTCTTTGAAATCTATCTCTTGTTTTCTCTTGACAACCTCTTCACAAGCTAAAACCATAGTGATGGTCTTTGTCAGTCCAACAAATATGACCCCCTTCCTATACATCTAATCAAAGTAAGTGCTATAATAAACAATAACTTAGCTGTTAATGCAATCTTCTAAGTCTATTGCCACCTACTCTGGTACCTATTCAAATTTTATTTACTTATTTTGTTTGTTTTTTCATCCCAACAAAAGTTTCCCTTCCCTCCTCTCCTCCCAGTTCTTAGTCTCTCACTTCCAATCTTCTTTCTGTGCTTCTCTTCAGATAGAATTGAACTGCCCATGGATATCAGTCAGCCACGGTATATTGGGTTGCAGTGAACTATGCGCCTCCTCTTCTAGTAAGAATTCACAGTCAATCTGGTAAATGGAATGGGTCCCAAAAAGTATGGGCAACAGAGTCAAAGACAGCTCCTGCTCCCACTATTAGGAGTTTCACA
Organism: Microtus ochrogaster; assembly: GCF_000317375.1. Taxonomy (NCBI): domain Eukaryota; kingdom Metazoa; phylum Chordata; class Mammalia; order Rodentia; family Cricetidae; genus Microtus; species Microtus ochrogaster. The sequence goes on along the minus strand of NC_022032.1, from coordinate 23,449,753 downwards.
ATAAGACCAATGTAAGGTATATAAAGAAGGCCTAGGTCAGCCCCATGCAGGCTCTCTGGTTGACAGTTCAGTCACTTTGAGCTCCTATGAACCCAGGTTGTTTCGTTCTGTGGACTTTCTTGTGATATTCTTTTTTTTGTTGTTGTTGTTTATTTTATTTTTTTTAGTTGTTGCAAAAAGAATTTTCCCATTTCCCTCCCCCTCCTCGCACACATCG
>NC_022032.1:23422640-23449180 GCF_000317375.1 Microtus ochrogaster | reverse complement strand
TCATTTGGATCTTAAGAGCTCAGTCCGGTGCTCCAGTTTGGGTCTCTGTCTCTATCTCCATCCATCAGCAGATGAATGTTCTAAGGTGATATGCAAGATATTCATCAGTGTGGCTATAGGATAAGGTCATTTCAGGTTCCCTCTCCTCAGTTGCTCAAGGTACTAGCTGGGGACATCTCCCTGGACACCTGCGAGCCCCTCTAGAGTCAAGTCTCTTGCCAACCCTAAGATGGCTTCCTTAATTAGGATATATATTGCTCTGCTCCCGTGTCCACCCTTCCTTTATCCCAACCATCCCATTCCCCCAACCTCCCCGCATTCTCCCCTTCTCACGTTTCTCACCCCATTTCCCCTTAGCCCCACGCCATCTTGTGATATTCTCGACCCCTCTGGCTCCTATGATCCTTCTTCCTCCTCTTTCACAGTGAATTCCCCAATCTCTACCAGAAGTTTGGCTGTGGGTCTCTCCATCTCTTTTCATCAGCTGCTCCATGAAGCCTCTCTGATGATAGTTGGGCTAGGCATCAATTTATTAGTATAGCAGAATAGAATCAGTTCATTAACATTTTTTTGCCATTCATGTTTGGTTCTATCTTAGCTCTCTGGAGTATCCCTCCTCTGGATCCTGCCCCCCAAGAGTGAGCTGCCTCTCAGTCTATGGGTCTCCAGCTGTACAGGTCTTTGGTTACTCCCACAATTTCTGCAGCATCTTTAAGCCAGCACATATTTCAGAGAAAACAAATTGTAGATTGTTGAGTTTATGGCTGGTTTGGGGTCCCATTCCCTCCATTGGAAGTCTTACCTAATTATAGGTAATGGTCAGTTCAGGTTCCATATCCACTGTTGCTAGGAGTCTTAGCTAGGGTCACCCTCATAGATTCCTGGGAGTTTCCATTGCACTGGGTTTCTGGTTCATCCCAGAGTTACTCGCAGAGATGCATGACTCCCAATGTAAAGGGGAATTGGAAATGAGATTACCAGTGGACAAGTGGACAAGAGGAGAGAAATAAAAGGGGATAGGGATGGAAATAGGAAGGATGAGGCTAGGGGAGGATAGAGAAAAAGATTACTGTCTTCAAATAATTTTTGAAATATTTTTCATTGCTAATCCAGAAGTAAAAACAGACATATTAAGTTTGTATCTTTTGGTTTCTTTCTAAAGGTTATGTTTTTGTTTGACTTCTAGTACATCGTTTTTAGTGGTTCTCTAATGTTTAGACCCAATGCATCAAAATTTTTTTTCTATCTTCTCCAAAAATGCTATTTCCTCTCATCTCCTTGATATATCCATCTAGGTAAAGTAATTGCTTATCCGAACACATAGGTTCTTTTCTGCAAAATAAGTGTAACAGGATCCTGTTTAAGTGAGATTGTACATGAACAGAACTCAGTAGGTTTAACAAGTAGAAAATAATTAGTAAGAAAAAGAGCATGTTTATTAGAAATGAGTATAGGGACATGTGTTAGTGAACAGCATGCTATGGAGTCACACAGACATGTGCTGCTCAGGATTTGAAATGGCTAAGGAGAGGAGACACCATGGTATGAAAAATAGGTTGGTTTGTTTTATAGAATTACTATGAACAAGCAGAACTATACAGTTATACAATACATTATACAATCCAATTATTTATTAAATTTTTTTTCTAATGTTTGCTATAAACATGATAGTGGCTTATTTACCCCTTCACTGTGGTAAATGAAATAAGATGGTAAGTGGATATTTTAAGTAATCCTTTAAAATATTCAAAGTAAATTCATCTAATTTAACTTACATGTGAAAAAGATGTAATGGTTGATAGCTTTGTTCTTTATAGTTCTATTTTGTGTATGTGTTTGTATATAAGTTTTTATGTAATAGTTCATAACCTTTTTCTTTTTATAAATAGTTCTATTTTTCTGCTTTGGTGTGTATGTATGTGTGCAGGGTTTTGTGTATATGTAAGTACACTTATGTGATGATGCATTTGTACATGTCTGCACACGCATGTGGAGCCGCAGGTTTGGTGAAAAGTATCAAACCCTCCCCCCATTGTTCTATTTTCATTATTGAGCTGGAGTCTCTCTACCAAACCCAGAACTCACTAATATAGCTCATCTAGTTAGAGAGTTTGTTCTAGAGATAGCTGGTCTATGATTCTGAAGTTGGACTTACAAACAAAATGTGTTGTAGGGAGGGGGCCGTTTGTTCTTTCAGGCCACCAGTCAAGCTTAGCACTGAAATAAACACACAGAAATTGTATTAATTAAATCACTGCTTGACCCATTATCTCTAGACTCCTATTGGCTAACTCTCACATCTTGATTTAACCCATTTCTATTAAGATGTATATCGCCACGTGGCAGTGGCTTACCGGGAAAGATTTTAACCAGCGTCTGTCTCAGATGGAGGATCCGTGGCATCTCTCCAACTCTGCTTTCTTTCTTTCAGAATTCAGTTTTGTTTTCCCTGGCCACATAAGTTCTGCCCTATCAAAAGGCCAAGGCAGTTTATTTGTGTATTAACCAATGAAACCAACACATAAACAGAAGGGCCTCCTACACTAAAGATGCCACATGTACCTGATCCTCCTTTGGATTAACAGTTTAAAGTCACTATTCATAGTTCTCCTTATGGCTGGACAAACTCTAAATCATTTAGCCATTCCTTTAACCTCTGGCAGTTTTTATTTCATGAGTTACTAAATCTGCATATTTTAACTTGTAAAATATTATGAATCATTCTCAAATTTTCAGTTCTCATCAAATCATTTAATATTCACTATTTGATTCTCCAAAACGTCTTAAAAATCTAAGTGACTGTCATTGCCCTTGCCTCTTGAAAAACAATGGCAAACAAGCAAGGCTCCTTCCCACAGACTGCTTGCCATCTGCAAACAACTTTGGAATTTATTTATAGCTTGCCATCAAAAAATAAATGACAAGAATATTTTTGAAGATAACTAGGAAATGATTCATGTTAAAATTCATTTCATATCTGCACTAGTTTGTGAAAATATTTTCCAAATTCCCCACAGATCTATTTCCACTTATTCTGAAACAGTTTTAAAAATAAAGAAATGTATACAAATTTCATCCCCCAAACAGATGTCATTGTGGTTAAAATGTGTTCATCCACCCAAGTAAGGTCATTACATTTTGAATTAGAGGAAAAACTGGCACCTTTGCTTTTATTTTCAACCTTGATTTTTGATCACTGTGTTTAGAATCACAGTTTGACATGAAAATACCCTTAATTTTATCATCATCCGGGTAAAGTTGTTCTAATTTACACTTATATTATTTTATGTCTAATAAACCTCTTCCTGGATTTAACACAGAAAGATTGCCTTTTAAGTATAAATTTTAGCCATAAATGAATTCCCATGAATTAAACTGACTATCAAGCTTGACAGAAGTCAGAATTTATGAGTTGCATATACATAGATATATATGTAGAACTAGTTATGATAATCTTGTATAATTTGTGATTCTATTATTTCTGAGTACTGCAATGCAAGTTTGAATGCTTTGTATGAACGTATGGCAGCTGTTTCTATGATACATGCTCACAATCTATTTTTTTCTGTTCCATAGATGTGTAACTATAACCCCTAATCTATGAAGCATATGTACATTTGAAATACATTTCCAAATATTGTGATAAAAACAAGAAGCAAGCTGTTATTTCCGTTTCTGCTGCATAGTTTATAAGGTTGTAGGACTGGTGAAGGAATTTGCAAAAGCATTCATAATTTCTATGTATTTTTTCTTAGTTTTAGCTCACTGTGTGTTGAACATAACAAAAGGCATTCTCTAAGGCTGAGGTGTATGCTTGAAAAAGCATACACCTCTCAAATCAGCTTAAAATGTTACTGTGCAACCCAGTTTTTTTTTTCCATCCATTTGCATTTCTTGCTTAACCACTCACCCTACCGGGTTATCAGAGTTGGCGGCTGCATAGTATAGATAGTGAACCCTCTGTCTGTCGGAGTCTTTATGGAAATCACCTGGGGCTGCGCATTCTGCTGTCCTCACCTTATCACGTCTGGAACACAGATTTGCTCTGCTCGTCATATTCTGACATCTGTGAATCACCGTCATGTTGTCATATTCACAGTTACAAAGTAGCTGATGGGAAGGGAGCCAACTACTTGAGGCACTAGCAGTGGGGGGAAAAAAGTCTGATTTCAGTATTATTCATTGGACGTGCTGTTTGTGAGTGCATTTACTTCAGTTCTGAGAGGCTTGCAATAACTTTAATAGGCAATGCACAATCCTCTTCTTTAGAAGGGATGTTCCTACACACTGAACAGAGAAGGAACCGGTAATTACTGAAAACCATGGGTAAATGGACAGCTCGGAACCCAGAAGGGGGTAATTATCCATCTTGCACTTAGATTTTATCAATAGTAACTGCTAATTAAATGGACAATGGGCAAATATATCAATATAGGTAGTTTAGGATAATTCTCTCAACCACATTTGGTCCCTTATAATTTTATTTCTTCGTACTTGCTTATATGTGAATATAGGTGGGCAGAGATGCAAAATTGAAATGGGAGTGTATAAAAATAGAAGCTGAGGATATATCATAATATATTAAGACAAGTAAATGAAAAAAAAAACAAAGACTTATTTAGAAGTTAAAATAAAATTAAAGTTCACAATAATTAGGCAAAGATATTACTAACAAATTTTATAATATAGTCTGTTGTCGTTATACATAGTCATAGCTTGTCAGAACATATTAAATTCCATCTCTCTGCAGGTATCATTTCATATAGTCTTGAACTGAAAGGGTGACACCTTTTTATAATCTTCACGGAAATATAGCAAGCATCTACAACCACTCACTAAAGGTCTTTTAACATTAATTTACCACTTCTTACTACTTTTAGCTTATGCCATCTCAGCTCAAACCTTTTACTGAATTTATGAATGTCATCTAAAGTCTTCCACTTGTAATTTAAGAGAAGACTACTACTATCACCCAAGGGTTTCTGAGAGACAATGGGAGCCCAAAGAGAAATACAAGAACCATTCATTTGCAAAGAATTATGAAAATATGTCCATACCTTGACCTTTATTATACATATAAAATATTTGTGAAATACTTCAAAATTCAAGCATACAAAGAAATTTTTCCAAATAATTTTGACCACAATCTATTTTTTTAACAAGCGGTGCTATCACAGGCAGCTCATTTTGTCTGGGAAATCCAGAATGAACAAAGAACATCATCACGACCCTTTGGAAAGGTTGATGTCACCAGGTTGTCAGAGCCCGGCCTACACATTTAATCCCAGTACTCTACTTAGTCATGGGTTGATCTCTGTGAATTCTACCCAGCTTTGACTGTAGAGTGAGTTCCAGGACAAGCAGGGGCAGTTACATAGAGAAAACCAGTCTCAAAAAAGAAATAGAGAGAGAATAAGAGAGGGAGGGAAGGAGGGATGGACAGAGGAAGGGGGAGAAAGGAAAAGAAATCTAAACTAAGGTAATATTCTATGCAAAGTAATGATGATTTAGGTTTGTATCTAAGTACCACTGGACTGCTCTTTTCTTCTAATAATGTTTTGAAAATCTAACCCACAATAACTTATATTTTTGTCCTTTGAAGCCTCTACCTGTTTTGCTAAGATGAATGCACTATTTTCTAGCGCTGACTCCCAAATTTTTATCAGTTAAGCTTTTGAGTATTAAAGGTTCTGAGAAGTAGCATCAGGTAAAATGATTCACAGTTTTTTGTTTATTTGTTCATTGTTGGAAGAACAAGCTTTTTCTCACATTCTACAGTGAGCCATTTTTTTTTATTTTTAAAAAGAAAATAAAATATCTTTTTTTTTCATTTTACATACAATCCCAGTTCCTCCTCTCTCCCCTCCTTCAATTCCCTCCACCACCACCCCTAATCCACTCCTCTTACTCCACTTACTTACGAGAGAGTAAGGTACATTTTTGGGGGGGAAGGATCAAGGCCCTCCATATTATATCAAGAATGAGCAAGGTATCCATCCAAATAAAATGGGTTCCGAAAAAGCCAGTGTAAGCAGTAAGGATAAATCCTAGTGTCTCTGCCAGTGGCCCCATAGTCTGCCCCAGCCATACAATTGTCACCCACATTCAGAGTGTATAGTTTGGTCCTAAGCTGATTCCTTCCCTGTCTGTTCGGTGTTGGTGAGCTCGCATTAACTCGGGTAAACTGTTTCACTGAATGTCCCCATCATGCTCTTCACCTCTTTGCTCATATTCTCTCATCTCCAACTCTTCAAACAGACTATCAGAATGTTTTCTTCTAGTTCCATCCATTTGCATACAAACTTCAAGATGTCATTTTTTTTTCCCCACTGAGAAGTACTTCATTGTGTAGAAGTGCCACATTTCTTTATCCATTCTTTGATTGAGGGCAATCAAGGTTGTTTTCAGATTCATGGTATTACGAATAATGCTGCTATGAACAGAGTTAAACAAATGTCCTTCTAGTAAGATTGAGTGTTCTTTAGTTATACACCCAAGAGTGGTATTGCTGTGTCCTGAGGTAGGTTGATTTCCAACCTACTGATTTCCAGAATGATTAACAAGTTTTCATTCCCACCAGCAATGGAGGCGTTTTCCCTCCTCCACATCCTCTCCAGCATAAGCTATCATTGGTGGTTTTGATCTTAGCCATTCTGACTAGAGTAAAATGGTACGTCAGAGTCATTTTGATTTGTATTTCCCTGATAACTAAGGATGTTGAACATTTTCTTAAGTGTCTTTCAGCCATTTGATATTCTTATGTTGAGAATTCTCTCTTTAGTTGTGTACCCAATTTTTTTTTTTGTTTTTGTTTTTTGAGACAGGGATTTTCTGTGGCTTTGGAGCCTGTCCTGGAACTAGCTCTGTAGACCAAGCTGGTCTCGAACTCATAGAGATTCGCCTGCCTCTGCCTCCCAAGTGCTGGGATTAAAGGCGTGCGCCACTATCGCCCGGCTATGTACCCAATTTTTATTTGGATTATTTTGAATTTTGATATCAGCTTTCTTGAGTTCTTCATATATTTTTGGAATTCATAAAACATTTTGAGTAAGTAATATATACTTAATCATGTTACAAAAGCATAAACTTTCATAATATGTCAAAGACAAATGTTCCTCATGTTAATTTGAAAGAATGTTCATTTGAAAATAAAGCTTATCCACATCACACACACACAAACACACATACACATACACAATCTCCTTTCTCCTCACAGCTTCCAACTTTCCCTATCTTTATTCAGGCTTTTGCTCTTGTGGTTATTTCTTTTTTTTTTTTTTTTAAACATTACTGCCAAATTTTCCCAGACACATGATACTTTTCTAATAAACATATTAGATATGTTTAGAATTGAAGGGCCGTAAATGACGGGCAAATAGGATTAACCAGGTTAGCTTTAATATCAGCTTTGTTAAAGGGAAGAAGGGGAGAGCTTAGAAAACCAGGGTTCCAGTGATGAGCAGGAAATAAAAAAGGGAAGGCGGGGAGCACACCCGCCAGATTTATAGGTAAACATTCACCTAAGGGGTACCCGCCCTTCAAAGAAGGTGATTGGCTGGGATTCCCCTACATAGAATATATATTATATAACGTATATTTTATATATTATTCCTATATATATATATATATTCTCAGTATAATTATCATATAAGAAATATTCATGACCATGCAAACTAAAATGGTTTATTGTCACCCTCTAGTGTTATGGTTTGTCTGTTTTCACTTTCATATTCTCCACAGTGCGCAGTCAAAGGCTGCCTATTTGTTCCCAGCTTCCCAGACCCAAAATAATCAAACAGAAACTGCATTAATTAAAACACTGCTCAGCCTATTAGCTCAAGCTTCTTGTAACTAACTCTTACATTTTAAATGAACCCATGACTCTTATTTTGCATTTTTCATGAGACACTTGGTTTACCTACCAGTAAGGTCCCAGCATGTCTATCTCCTTCGGCAGCTACATGGCATTTCTATGAACAATACTCAGGACAAGTTTGTTCTGTCTTTATCACCATTATTACATGACAAAATTCAGGATCCATAATGGCTCTTAGAGTTCTTAGATGTCACTCATTAGTTTTGCTTAAGGTAACTGAACATTTCAGCAACATCAATAAGTACAAATGCGGCACTATCCAATAAAAAGATAGACAGTGGAGATTGTTTCAGTACAATTAATTATAAGTGTAAACAAAATTGATTTGGAAACAGGTATGGATAAATAAAAGATTATGTTAAGGACTGTTCTTTGTAAAATATTGTTTGCCTTTTGGCTCACAATAAAATGATTTTCTCGATCTTGCTTGTCTTATAATAATTTTATAGAAGTAGTATTAGATCACCAAATGCAGTTGTTTTAGTTAGAGTTTCAATGGCTATAAAAAGACACCATGGTCCATGGCAACACTTTTTTATTTTTTTAACAATCTTATTTTACATAACAATCCCAGCTCCCTCTCCCTTCTGTCCTCCCACACCCCCATTTTCTCCCTCCCCATCCACTCTTCGTAGAAGGTGAGGCCTTCCATGGACACAAGAAAGACAAACATGGTACATACCCACTCATAAGTGGTTATTATAAATAAAGCAAAGAATAATTAGATGAACCCTAAGAGAGACCAAAATGGATCCCCCCAAGAAGGGGAAGTAAACAAGATCTCTTCAGTAAAGTGGAAGAACGGGGAGAGTGGTAGGGGCGAAGGGAAGTAAGGAGGAGAACATGAGGACACAGCAACTCTTATAAAGGAGAGTAGTTAATTGTAGTTGTTCTCTTATAGTTTTAGAGGTTTAGTTCATTATCTCCTTGGTGGAGAATAGCAGCGTGTAGGTCAACATGGTGCTGGAGAAGGAGCCTAGAGTTCTACATCTTGATCTGCAGACAATAGGAAGTTAACTGTGGCTTTGGATACAGATTTAGCATAGGCAAGTTCAAAGCACACCCTCACAAGGACACAATTCCTTCAACAAGGCAACACTTACTCTAATAAGTCCACAACTCATAACAGTGGCACTCCCTTTGTGGGGGGGCGTTTTCTTCCAAACCACCCCAACAGTATTTATTTCTATTTACATTCTGAATAGATTATAAGCCACTTAGAGGAAGAGTGTTTCCTTTATCCCTTCTGCAACATTATGTTGCAGTCTCCCTAGCCAGGATGCCTCTGTTCTTCTGCTTAGAATTTAAGATATTTATCTGCCCTTCATATTTTGCATGTTATTTGATTTTCTCTGTATTTCTATACAGCTGAGTTCTTTCAATCATTACTTCTTTAGATAATCATAAGGTTATGGTATAAGTATTATTTGCTAATTTCTATAGCTAAAAGAAGAAGTAGACTGGCTGCAAATATAATACCTGGCACACATGGGAGACTATATGTTCCTATCCACAAACTTCCCAATTACCTGCTCAGAGTTTCTTTATGAGTTGTAAAATAGTAAATATGATTTTTCTCTTTCTAAAAGCCTAAATACATCCAAACATAGAAAGAAAGATTGCATATCAAATATAATTAGATTAAGTATTAAGCTGCCAAGTAGATTCAGGCAATGTAGCTCCCAGGTTAGAATTTGTAATTTAAATACTTTAGATGCACAAAATACAATAAAATTTTAAAAGAAATTTAGACTTTTAAAAGGAGAAACCATTGATATCTTGTATAACTATTTAGAATTCTATAAGCTGTCTCACTGCTGTATATTTTACACAATTAACCAAGTCTCAACCCTTCATTAACTTCAGTGTATTTCTGCTTTGTATTATGCATGACAAATTCTCTTTTTATCATTTATGAGAATGAAGGACTTTAGATGAATACCATACCATGTGTGTACATATTAGTGATGGGGAAGATGAAAACCAAAAAGTAAATTACTGTAAGAATGGTTTTTGGTGGTGTAATTGTCCATTTCTAAGTATAAGCAAAACAGACATTTTATGACATGCTTTGATTTCAGATAATCTTTCAAGTTTAGTGATAATTAACAATACAAATGAACCAATATAAACAAAGTTTAAAACTAAAATGATCACAAAGGCTCATTAATTGTCCTTTCTATCATAGGGAGGACACTTGCTGTTTATAAGTACAATGAACCATGGTAATTTTCACAAAAGGCTTATGATTTCCCACATTCTGCTACAATGGATTCACATAACAGCCTTGAGCTGCACAAATAAAAATCTATATTAAAAGTACATCAGAGGCCAAACCGAAAGAAAAACAAATGAAAAACCAAGAAGAAGAAGAAGAAGAAAAAAGAAAACCTTGGGAATAAAGGTCTTTCTAGAAACCCAGATCAACTGTGAGAGCCACCTGGCTCTTTTTCATGCTTCATATCACTGTCCTCTATCCAAACAGACAGGGACGTGGATTTTTGTCCCCTAATTAAGTAAATCAGTGTTGACTTGTAGGGCAGGGCTACATAACCCATTTACATTTTGCTTTGCTATGAGTTATTGACCCACTCCTAACTAATTCCAAAGGGTTTTCCACCAAGGTGAGATAAAATGTTCATTGATGCACTTCTCTTTCATCTTTACTAAACCTAAAATGCATAGCTAATTGAGGTAATCAGAGCACTACATGGTCTCATTGCTTTACAAAACAAGAAACTGAGGTACATAGCTGCATGTGTGCTAAGTTACAAAGTCAGTTCTGTGAGGAATAGCATCCAGAGTGAAGAATATAAGGTAAAAATCTTTCCTCCACTACATAGTCCTTATAATATCTTCAAACTGATCTCTTTATATTAATTTCCTCTATTACAAATTAAGAAAAGTATGTCATCACATATGTGTATTATTTATCATCAGTATTTCTATTTACCCTACACACACACACACACACACACACACACACACACACACACACATCAGTAGCTAGCTCAACACATATCTCAATACATATCAGGGTGTTGATCTCGCTATTGAGATATGTCCTGAACTTTAGAAATTTGAGCACAAACTCATTTTTCCATCTTTGCTTTACCCTATATCTATCATAATCCCTCATTTGGTAAATGATAGATTTATCATTTATGCAAAAAGTCAGAGTTATTCAAAAATATATTATATAAACCTCTGTTTTTAGAAAGTCAAAATATCTGCAATTATGCTCATTAATCCTTGCAGACTCTCCCTTTTTCATATCTCAATGTCATAGCACCAGTTCAGAATACCACAGTTTACATTATCGGCATGTGTATATACGCCTTAACAGGCCTGTTTTGTCCACTGCTTCCATTCCAGCTATGTCTTACATGTCTTTGAAAGTCCTAAATTTGTTTTTCCACTTAAATGTTCATCTATTTTCCTTCAGTCTAAAATATTTGGAACATTTCAACACACTGTAATTATCTGGAACTAAAAGTTTGACTCTTTGTCTTTCATCAAGGGCTTCTATGAATATGTCAAAAATATCTATTTGGCAGAAATCTAGAGTGTCAGGTTTTTATATCTTTGATCTTTTCCTACTTATTTTCAATTGAATAGTTTTAATTGACACACTCTCAAGAAAAATTTCAAAGCACATTTTTTTTAATACCAGACAAAAAGGGGGCATAAGACCTTTATTTACCAGGTATTTATTTACCAGGCATACCCACACACAAAGAGAAAGAATCCAAGCAGAGAATGGAACATTTAAAAGGATTGAGGTGTCATTTAAGAGCTCTGGGGTTCATACAAAACTCCTGCTTCATGACCTATTTCTGAAGTGTAGACTTCACATTTGTTGTTATTGTCATTGTTGTTGCTTTGTTTGTTTGTTTGAGTTTTCAGACAGGGTTTCTATAGAGCCTGCCCTGTGCAGACTGCACTTTTGAAAGGAAATCCTATTGTTATTTACCCATACTGTTCAAGCTTGACACTAAAATTACCTCTCAGAGCTTTTTGTTGACTTACCTAATAGACAAGGAGGTAGAAAGGTCTTTTAATTTCTTAGCGTCTACTTCAGCTTTATTCTTACATCCGGGTCATGATTTATGCCTAGCCTACAGCCCTCATGTCTGGATCACCATCAATACAAGAGGGTACAATATCCAAATGTTAGCTGTTGCAAAATTTAGCTAAGAACCAAACAGCTCATGAAGGTGAATGTATTGCTGATGAGAGAGTAGTTGGCAAGAACCTGAGAATTTTCAACACAGGCCTTCCCAGAAAAAGAGTTAATATGTCATTTGCTTGGTGCCATTGATTTATGCCATGGGCTAGTGATTTAAACCTTTATAAGTGTATTGCTCTCATTTTTTTTTTTGCTTGTGTTTAGGGAAAGGCTCCTCAATTGTTACTATGTTGTCTCCTTAAAAACTTGAGTGTTCAAGTCTTCAATGTAAATGATAATATATCTCCAAAGAGTGGTTACATAAGGAACTGATTTCCTCATACAGACCAGTCCTGGATCACTTTAGCTGTTGAGATTCTCTCTTCTTACTTCCTTCTTTACCTCTCAAAGCTCTCCCTGGTATGGAAAGTAAATTTTATGTATCCTTCGTCAACTGTGAAACTAATATGGGATCACAATATCTCCCCAGTGTTAGAGCAAGAAAATTGAGCAAATGATCATGACTAAATTGTAGGAGGACCCAGGAGAGCATTCAAGGGAAGGAACATTTGAAATCCTGATAGTGGTTCAAAAGTTAGAGCAGAAGGGGAATTATAGGAGAGGAGGAAGTGTAAATTTTTGAATGGAAAAATAAAAAAAAAGTTCGTACAGGTTTTATGTTCAGGCTCTTGATTCATTTCAAATTGACTTTTGGAATTTTGTAGAGGGAAAGAGAGAAGAAAGTGAAGAAGAAAAAAAGGAGGGGGAGGGAGGGAGGGAGGGAGGAAGGGAGGGAGAGAGAGAGCAAGAGAGAGAGAGAGAGAAAGAGAGAGAACATATGCTTTCCTCATATGAGCGGAAACAAGAAAGGAAACTATCTGGAAGGCAAAAGAGCCATATGACCCACGTACAGGATGAACGTATGAAAACATCAAGGTGAAACCTATCACTTAGGTGATGAATGCATGATAATGAGCAAACAAGATCAACTGAAAATGAAGCTTTTAGATTTATACCTCATTTTCTTTTGCTATCGAATGTTTGATTTTATTTTAATATTTGTTTAATGATGTCCTAGGATTGAAACTGAAAAGGAGGGATGCTATATTCAGGAAGAAGAGGAAGGCCAGTGTCTGCACATTAGGATGAGTGCAACTAAACTGGAGGACTGACAGGGCTGTGCATGCTGAACAGTTTTGGAATCATGTCAAGCCTTTTCACATCCATGTCATGGTTGATACAAAAATAGGATCGGGGATATTTATATATGCTTCTTACTATGAGAAACCAATATGCTGACATCTATGGAGAGATTAGAGTTGAGTAGCCACATGAAGAGGAAGAGAACTGAGGAAACCTCACAGAGTGACAATCATAATTAGATAACCGTGGGAAAATCACAGTAACAGGAGAAACAGATGCAGCTGAACTCCTGCTCATTTGTTTGTTAAGCAAGTTCCTTTTGTAGGATTTATCAGTGTCAAACCTGGAAGAATCAATATTTGTTGCTCTGATGGTGTGTATTCATATCAAAGCAAAAGTGGGGAGAAGTCATCTCTACAGAAAAGAAAACCTTTGCGCTAATTGTTTTATTGACTCTTAACCAGTGTTTTCCTTAAATGCTTCTGGGACAGCAAAGACTAATAGTTAAGGACAAGCTAATGACTCTGCTCAGGGGCCCTTGGAGGGAAAACTTGGGATTCCATGGGGAGGAGACATGCCAGGTAGCCTTGCCAGCTCACCAGGGTACCCCTCCTTTTCTCAATCTTATTAGCCAGCCAATCTAAGGGGAGATTGAGCAGCACTTTTGCTGCCCTGACAATTTAACACTCAAGTGAACTCAGATGAGTTTTCCCACCAGAACATTCCCAGTTTGCAAATTAGTATCTAAAAGCTATCACTCTTCTGAGGGTTTGGATCTTACATGTCTGAAGATCTAACAACAATTAGACTCATATATGTACACACAGAAATAATATATATAATAATAAATTCAAACTTGTTGAGCATCCATGCCAGCAATGGTGAGGAATGTTAGTGGGGAAACATGCCTGTGAGTAATTTTGTATACAATGTAATGCTTCTGGAGAAATTGCATTTCATAACTTCTCTCTTCTGAGATAACAATTCACATGCTGTGGGAAATAAAGTGCCATTAAAATTGGTTCCACTGTCATTGCTTACTCCTTGGTCCCAGGAAGTCACCCCTTGCCTTTGGTAGGCACTAACTACTCTACTTAGCCAAAGTTTGTTTGAAGTACTATAGGACATGCTGCCTACGACATGGGCTTTTGACTATTGTTGCTCTGTGATAATCATGAACTTTCAGAAATAAATCTCTCAAGCTTTAATATACTTCATTGAAACATATATAAGACATTGCAGTGACTAAATGCTTAAAATAGTACATTTGATGTTAACCAGACCTCTCTGGTGATGCTTTATTTTTATTTGATAGAAATCAAATTATCCACTGCAGCTAACCCTTATAATTTCTTGTGTAGATGTTAATTCTCATGCTTTTCATTACGCTCCCTGGTTGGAATATGCTCCAGTCTATACCCATGACCTGGATAATGTGCTTGGTAATTTCTGTTTTTGCTCTCAAACATGAAACTCATTAGCTTTTGAGGTTTGGGTGCACATGCATTGAGCAGAAAAGCATTTAATTACTACAACCAAAGAGACCAAAGAGGTGATTTTCATTTTTCAGAGAAAAGTAAATGAGATTAGAAAAAAAGTTTTTACAAAGTTGCTCAGCAATGATGCCAAGTATAAAAATAACTTTTCTTTCTATTATTTACCGAGTACAAATGAATATGTTTTATTTTAACAGGTATATTGCTACCAGAAGCCTGTTTTCCTTTCAAAAGGTAAGTGCTTCTTTTTTAAAGAAATATTCTATGATGGTATCATAATCTCTAATTTATAGTCTCAAAGAGCGTATTAATTTTAAAGCCCTGTGGGTGACAGCCGTGCTGTTCAAAAGCAGGGATATATAGCATTAATTTTCTTAAACTGTAGATTCTTGTGCATGATGCTAACTTTAAGTAACAAGGACAGACAGGCACATTTTCTTTGTTACTAAGAAATATTAATTAACTTGGTGAGCTTCTGTTGAAGTAAGAGAAGACACAGTGCCGTTCGATTGCATTTGTTTTGGATCAGATTGGATATATGTAATTCTCAAAGACATTACTAGTAACTTGGGTCATGGTCACAGGTTTTTTTTTTTTGGATTGGTGTTGTCTTTCTCTTTATTGTACAGTTGAATTCAGTTAGTTATTAATTTAGTTATTTTGAAAGCTAAAAAAGGTTGTGAGCCCAGGTCATTGCTTAGCAAGAAGACTATTTTCTTTACTTGAATATACATATACTATTAAATTAAGTAATAGATTGGTTCCAACTCTGTATTAAATTATAATGTTGGCTCCACCTCGTTATACTTATTTCCATTACTTCGAGAAGCTTACAAGTAACCAAGCATTTATATCAAAGATAATTTATTCTTAATTATTCTTGGAGAAATGATGAGTCCATGTGGCTTTTTCTCAGCCTGATATTGTCCCTAAATGTTTAAAACATCCTGATGGTATCAACATCTATAGCCTAAAAACAAAGTCTTTGTTTCTTTGACACATCATGCTGGATGTCTTTAACAGACTGATGAAGATATTCCAGGATCAACAAAGATGCATTCTTGGTTTTAATTATGACTTGCTGAATTTGTTGATGCTACATCACCCACATTTCTTTCTTACATTTATAACTTTAAATTCTGAACCCAAAAAGGAAGTCTTTTCTTTGCAATATGTGAGGCCTGCTTCTAATTACAATGGCATAAATTTTCTGTGTATAATTTTCTTAAGAGTTCAGATCAGCAAATTAATGCACCGTGCCTGTGTGCTCTGCCTCATCATTTTGTATTTATGTGGTGATATTTTCACCATCAGGCATCGTCAGGACTTCAGCCTGATATACAGCATGCTGACTGTCATGTCAGGTTATAAATGTGCTTAGCAAACAAATATATTCTGTTAGTGCTTTGCAACTTCAAGACACCTCTTCCTGTTGCTTTGAAAAAACCCTGTACTGCTTTGATCTAAGCTCCTAAAACAGTTGAGTAACTTACTAAAACCTTACATTTAAAAGCACAGTTCACAACATTTCCATACTGTGGTGGACATTATTTGTGTTGAAATGACAGGGAACTTCTTTGAGTGAGTTTAATGTTGATTGTTGTAAACATATGGTTAGAAGTTGAAACCACTGTTTAAAGAACATTGCACAATAAAGGGAAAGCTTGCAACCATTTCCATTTTATTTCTATGTAATGCAGAGATGTATTTTTCGGCCTAATTATTCCATTGTAGACCTAGCTCCCATTCTTCAGAGCTTTGTGACCTCGAGCGTGCTCTCTACAATTCTTTGAGATATTTTAAGCAGTTGTCAAACTAGGTGTAGCAGTATCTATCTTGCAGCATGACTTTAAAAGTGCTGAGAATGATTTTCAGTGTTTCCTTCTTCAATTTATGAGAAAATCTTTAGTTCTGTGTGGCCAAGATCAAGCAAAGCCCTCAATGCTCCATGGGATTAGTGCTTACGTTTATGGAAGGCTCCTTTGTTTTCTTTTATGTACGTCAAGGTTTCCAAGAGTGTACTGACTGAACAGGATACAGAAATTTCAACAAAGGGGTAGTATTGATGCTTCATTCTAGACCTTGGAGCTGTGTTCTGTTGCTGAAGTCCATCTGCAAACACAGTGGACAGGCTTACTGGTATTTTGTGGGCCCTTCCACATCTCATTGCAGTTACTGTTTATTAATTGTTGAGAAGGATATTTCACCCCCTAATCAATGTCTACTTAAAGGGCTGTGTTGTCATGGTCAGGTAACATTGCTCGATTCACCACATGTTTTGTTTTGGTAACTACCATGTGAAGTTATGGATACACTTCAAAAGGAAATGATCATGTATCTTTGATAAAGATCTTCTGTTCTTGTCCATCAATATCTCCACTCAGGGTACCCTGAACTTTAGTCATCTATATAACATACTAAAGCCTTGAACCAGCCCTCTTTGGGAAATATCACCTCCATTTTGCTATAGTTTCTCCTCAAACGAACCCGGTGATATAATATGTGAATTGATGAAGATTGGATCATAAGTAATTTTTTAGTTTTATTTACAGGATGTAAGCATTTATTATTACTTAACTTAAAAGCAAGATTTTATGATTATTTATTGGGTGTCATGCGTTAGTATGAACTTTGAAGGCAGTATTGTTTCTGTTTCACAATTAGTGTAATATTTCTATATACATATTGCTCTTCCCTTTCATTATATTCCCATTCCACCTCTCTTTTATGTGAGAAAAATCTTCATGCTAATATAACTTGGTATTTTGATCTTTAAACCTATTATATCTATTGAATATCATCTGTGGTATCCAGTTCACGTCTTTCTTCCTAATTTCCATTAAGACTTTAAGGCATGCCTGCATTTTCTTATTGTCATGTTTGTCATTTTTTCACATATTAGCCAAACAATTATTTTACATTAGAATGAATTATTGCTATGTTTCTCATCAGAATACGGAGAACAAACTTGCTTGGCCTAAGTCAGAAGGGCAAATTCGAGGTTAATTCTGGGCTTCTGACATTTGATCCTTTCGAAGAATGTCAATAGCATTCTGCCAGCTAAAAGGAAATTAATATGCCATTTCCTTCTAAGGATTTATTCTTGCACACGGAAATATGAGAAGGGAAAACAAAGTAACGGTGCATGTGGTAATGTTTCAATAAGCCAGACTCCCACCAGTTGACTTGCCAGGATAAACGTAGAGTTGACAGGAAGCTTACATTTTTTAAAAAGCAAAACTGAAATTGTTTACAAATCATGAGATATTCACTGCAAAAACAGACTTCTGCTTGATTAATGCTACGTCCATATGCCACTGAGAATATTGAAGCTTCACGTGTCACATTTTTTTTTGGACATAGACATCTAATTCTGGTGAGTAGAGAAAATAAAATATTCCTGCAAGAGCTTGCTGATTGACATGTTAGTGCTATCAGAACAAGGAATTGAAAAGCATTGATATTTGTTCATTTTTATCCTTTAGTGTTGTCCTATTTCCACCTATTATTGAATTGCGTTTCTGAAACTGGTTGTCAGAAAATTCTTTTTTTTTTCGGTCTGATTATCCATGTTAGTATGTCTAATGCTTTTCCTCGTGCTGCTTGATCTAAAACTTCCTAATTAAATCCATCACGAAAAAATGGCTGGGTTTTAGGGGATTTTACTTACTTGATTGTTTTAACAATAGTGTTTAGCTCTGTATTGAAAAAAATCGCACAGTTATGTCAAAATAATCACAGCAGTCGGGTTATACTTGGAGTGACATCCATACCATGGGTTTAGCTAAGTTTACAGGTTTGAAGTTGGGTAGAAAAATCTATTATAAAGCTTGCAGCTATGTCGAATACCGTAAACCTTAAGTTAATAGTTCCGAATCGATTTTATTATTTCATCAGGCATCTTTTTTTTTTTCTAGAAGACTGAAAATGCAGAAACTTCTTAGTTTACATTTGGAATGTGCTCTCTCTCATAGTCTTCAAAACCATCAGCATGTGCTATGTGTTTTCGTGTCATAGCAAAGGTCCTTCCCCATTTCCTTGTGATTTTTTAAACTCTCCCAACAGCAACCAAGAAATAATTGGAAAAGAATATTATACTTAATTGCTGCATCCTATCCCACTTCTTTTTCATTTCTGATTCCATTTTTTTATACATTCGAAGTCAGGCTAAGTTCCCATGCTATTTTGTTACTATCATACCTATGACATCTAATATCAAATACTTTTTAAAATAAATATTTGAAGTGGAAACAATCAGTTATATTATTATGGGTTATTTTCAAATCTTTGAAATTTGAGTATGATCTGTTTCAATTAATTCACTCCCTCCTTTCTTCAATCTATCTTTTCCTTTCATCTTCCCTCCACCTAGCAACATGCTTTTCTCTGTTTCTGTCTCTCTCTGCCTCTCTCTCTCTCTGTCTCTGTCTCTCTCTGTCTCTCTGTGTCTCTCTCTCTCTCTCTGTCTCTCTCTCTCTTTCTCTCTCCGTCCTTATAGAAGATTATATCTTGAAGCGCTAGTCCATTATCTCCTAGTCTTCTTATACTTGCTTATGTGATGGTACATTTTTTATCATATGTTTATCACATTCTCCAGATGAACTCCATTTAACACGTTTGTCTCAACCACATCCAGAGAGTAACTTGGGAGAATGTATTTGCTACTTTTCACTCTTCACAATTCCCAGGTACTAGTTGCTTTTATTAACATTTAAGTAACATTTTTATATTTTGTTTGCTCATTTTACAGTATATTTATTGGTCATTTTAATTCCCCTCTCTCAATTTCTCCCAAATCCTTCCCAATCTGTTTGCCTACCAAATTTTATCTTCTCTCTCCATAAATAACAAAATAAATAAACCAAAATTTCCTGCACTCAGCAGCAATCAATGCAATTTACTCTTTGGCCAGGAATGGAACTTCTTACGAACTCTATTCCTCTATTCTGCGGCTTTGTCTGACTTGAGCACGACCTGGCCTTATACATGCTGTCTCCATGAGCTCATAATGTGGATTTGCCCTGTTTCTGAACACAAAAGAGACTCATTCTGCTTAAAACCAAGACTACAACTCGAAGTTACACCTCAATTCTTTAGGTTAACCTTTGTCTGTCCTCTTTTCTGTGCCAGAAACCTCAGTGCTTCTCTGCCCTTTGTCTTCTTTCAGATGGGTAAGTAGGGAGACCTAAATGAAGACACATCCACAGCAGAGGATAGAGACCAGTTATTAATGTCCATGGCTCTCTCTTTCTCTCTGTGCCACACTCCCATTCCTCATGAGGAACATTAACTAAACCGCCTTGTTTTGTATTTCTTTACTCATTGTCCCCTCACTGTGCTTCCGCTGTTAACATATGTAAGTTTTCCTTCTGGACTTCTAAGGCAGGGTCCACACTCTGCATATACCATAAGTGATGACTCCTTAGTAGAACTATCTGAGAGCTGAGTATGTAGCAGCTTCTATCTCTTTCCACTTGAAAATCTAATCTTATCTAAGAAATGCTTCTGAAATGTAGTCTATAGAAAGTCTTATTTTTTATCCTATACAGGAATATTTTACAAATACATAGTAAAATACTTTAGGATGAGTATCAAATCTAAAAGTTTTTTATGCCATACACATGCATATCTGAGAGAGAGAGAGAGAGAGAGAGAGAGAGAGAGAGAGAGAGAGAGGCATAGACATAAAAAACAAAGGCACAGAGAGATAGTATGAGAGTAAATTTATACAATATTTTTATGATGAGACCAAATGAAAAATTTCATACCTGAGACACCCAGTTAAGATCAAAGAATTTTTGATGTTGAAGTATTTTATGGTTCAAATTATTGGATTAGTGACATTTTATTATACATGGTATACATGGCTTTGTTGGTTACTTTTTATTTTGCTTAGCAAAATGCCATCCATATCCATGTGTGGGGTTCAGTATGATGTTCTCCCATTCTACAGTTTGATGCTACACATACACCAGAGTTAAACAATTACCTCGTCTTCTATTTTTCTCTATTAGTGGTAATGCCATAATGAGCACCTTTGTAGATATTTGCAGCTTCTATTATTCCCTTTGGATGAATTCCCAGAAGTGAACCAATAGAATTAGTTTCTAAATGGTATTTTATTATTAGTGTTGCAGAGTGTTTTTATTATTATTTTTTTAAGGACAGTCTCTCACTATCTATCTTCCGCTAGCTTGGAACTCACAGAAGAGCTTATAGTTTACTTGATTACACAGAGATCTACCTGACTTGCCTACCATGCTCTGGAACTAATGACATGAGCTACTCTATCCAGCAGTGGTGCAGATTTTTAACAGAAATGTTCTCTATTATGATTGAGTCAGATCATCTTCCGATCTATCACGTAGCTCAGCACTCCCTTAGAAGACAATCAGTTGAATGGAAGACACTGGAACTTCAGAATCTAAGGATTCCTCAAGTACTATAAAGTTATAAGGTCATTGGCCCACTTTCCTTAGTTAGCAAACTAGAAGCTTCTTTGTGTTTAGAACATAGGTTTTATTGAGATAACCTCAAAAGACCCAAGTTACCATTATTTGAAAAGATTCCTTTATACCTGATCACAGTTACACTGTTCAGGAAGCAAAGGCACATTCAATTTTCATGTCTTTCTTTCATCCAAACATGAAGTAATAACAAAAGATTTCCTTATTAATTTTTGAGCTCAGAACTTTCAAGCTTTCTTTTTTGAGACCCTGTTTGTTCCTCTACTTAGTATCAGTGTTGTCACACTGATCTACACGCTAGAAGCCAAGGTCCTTTACAGATAACCCTTAAAAGAGACTTAAAACACTGTATTCTTAAGGGGAGACTTCATAAGCAATATCAAAAGAACTGAGGTAATCCAATAAACACCAGAACATCCTGAGACAAAATTCTGAACTTCTCAAAATAGTCATACTATATTCTCAAAAACTGAAGTAAATGACACACATATTTTCAAGTATTCAGCCATTTTAGCTTTCTGTCAAATGGAAACATAAAATTCATATAATTCTAACATTTTATTTGTGCCTACAGTAATGATCTACATGAAACTAACATTGTCTGTAGAGTCGTAAGCATGTGTCTACAACCTGGCAACCATCCCAGATAGAAAAGATTTATTATAGAATGAATGTCTGGATTGTTTTATAAATATTATAAATCTGTCCTTGCTAATGGGAATTTGTGTTTGGAGGCAACAGCTTTTACAAGAAAAATGTAAAACTTTTTCATATACATCATTTTAAAAATTATAATCTCATTCTTTCTCCCTCTGATTAACCAAAAGAAAATTAATTGCCTTCTAGAAGATAAAGAAACAAACAACAACAAAAAAAAATCATTAAATGTCGTGCCACTGTGATTTTTCAGTGTTGACATTTCTCTAATTTATTTTTCTTCCAGTGACTAGGACACCTCCATACATATTTTCAGGGCTTAGGGTATTCCATAAAAAATTTTAATGACAAGTGTGTGTCTATGAGTTTAATTATATAATTATCTTTAAACTGTTGATGCCAGGCTTAAAAAAAAGTCAGCGGTGACATTTTTTACATTGGTGCTGGTGGCTCCAACCTGGTCCTCTTGTGTGTTGAGCAGGAATTTTTACCCACTGAGCTGCAGATACACATATTTTTAAAGAAGACAACAACTTATTGAATATTATTTATTCAAAATAGAGAATTTAATTTGCATACACAAATGACAATAACTTTATGTGTATTGTAAAAACACCTATTGAAATCCTAAAAATATTATTCTATATAGCAAAAAAGAAAATATAGTTCCCTGAATTACATTCATGCAGAACCCATGTGCCTTACTGGAGGTAGACTGTGGAAACCATCAGGTGGAATTGGATCTGTGCTCTAGTCTCTGAGTCAGACAACTGGTATTACCTTTGATGGTTCTGCCAAAGAAAATTTTATTGAAGGACACAATTGTGTCCTGGGATGTCAGACTTTGACAGAGAAAAACGTGTTCTTTTCCTAAAGCCATTGTGAAATTAAAGGCAGACTGACATTGACTTGCCTGGTACTAAAGAAAAGTATAGGCCATTGTGGCATATACCATTAATGTGCCCAGCTTCTGAGTCAGCTGTTGTAACTCCTCACGTTAACATCCATGGAATGATAGGCCAGTGAGATTCTATTACTAAATGTCAATCAAACTCATTGAGAACAATTGTGTTCAGAAAACAGAAGAGAGAAAAATGAAATGTATGTACAATTACCTCAGAAGATTTTTGAGATTTTCAATACAAAAATTATATTTTTCAAGCACAAAGTTTCAGGAAATCTTTTAGGAATTTATTTTCAGATAGTATTTTAATCAGATCATCTACATAGAAGAAAATGTATTTCAGGGAATACTGGCCCTTTTAATTAGCCCTACACAATCTAAATTTTCATCAACAATCTTACAATTCAACTCTGGACTAATTATCATATATTTATTTGTTTTGACATACTGGAGACTGTTTCAACCCATCTAAACAACACAATGCACATTTTTAATGATGTTTGCTCTTCTTCAGGAGGATCCAAAGATAAAATAGCAGTTTCATTAGGCTTTGACCTTTCTCATGCTTTACTAAACAACTTTCTTATTAGTAAAATGTGAAGGGCGTAACTTTAGGGAGGAACAAATGAATATTTATTTAGAAACTGGATTTAGGCCAATTGTCTGTACCCTAAGGGAATAAAATTACATACCAAAACATTTCAGTGTTCACATACTTAATGATTTGCCCCTACACAGTCGTGAATGAGAGAAATTTCTATGTAAATCCTCTGCAACTCATTTGTCAAAAAACTCATTTGCCATTGGAGCCTACAGTCAGCATTTCTGTCAAATCATAGTGTGTTCAAAAGGTGTGAATTCTGGTTAACCATTACAAGTTAAATAGCTAAAATACAGAATACATCACGCTAATTTTCTCTTTTTTGTTTGTTTGTTTGTTTGTTTGTTTTTCTGAGACAGGGTTTCTCTGTGGTTTTGGAGCCTGTCCTGGAACTAGCTCTTGTAGACCAGGGTGGTCTCGAACTCACAGAGATCTGCCTGCCTCTGCCTCCCGAGTGCTGGGATTAAAGGTGTGTGCCACCACCACCCGGCATCATGCTAATTTTCTTAGTCTCCTAAATGTCCAGCAAGAAGCTTGTAAGTCATAGGGAAGAGGAAGTTCTGATGAAAATAACTTTTATTGTTGAAGTTAGTCTTTGAAACAGAGTGTTGACAGTTGAAAAGCATTTTTTTTTATTTGTAAGGAATATTTCCTGTATTGTCATTATGTTTACCTGTGGAGAACGTATTTGCCACACCTCCCGGTAAAATGACTCTGAATCAGCAGGTAACTTGAATTATGCATGCGGAATAACAATCTTCTGCTGGGAACCAGATCTCTACCATTTCCTTGAACGGAATGTTAGGCATGAATTAATGCAGCAGAATTTCCATTTTATACACAACTTAATGTCTTCTGAAGACCCTAGACTTTCTATAGGAATCATATCTCTACCTTATTTGTGGGTAAAGAAGGATAGCACATTCAATAATACAGGTCCATCCACTCTCACTTACTTAGTTTTTATGTGTAAAACAAATCTCTGTTTGAATGATTCACATCTTGACCCATGTCTGTAACTCCAGTGCTGTTGGAAGACAACTGGATTACTGGCACTCAGTAGTCAACCAGCGTACGAGAATCAGTGATCTCTGGGTTTGGTGAGAGACCCTATGTCAAAAACTAAGGTTGAAAATAATAGAGGAAGAGAACTGATACCAAGCCCTAGGATCTAAGTATATAAACTCATATGCATGTATACTTAGGCATATGCATATGTGCAAAAGCTCACGTGCCTGTTCACATATACCAGAGGAAAGTGTATGAAATCACACACACACACACACACACACAATGTCACTTGTTCCTTGAAACTCTACAAACCTCCTAACTGATGTTAAGTTTATTGGCATAAGGTGAAATGCTTTTCTTCCTGTGAACTTACAGATCTATTTATAGCATCTTTTATGATACTTAACTAGTTCTCTTTGACAGTAGTTATTTTGAAAAATATTTTTCTATAATATAATTCAAACTACCAAAACTCTTTATCAACTAATTTTCTTTTTCTCCCCAAGTAATTAGTAAAAAATCTTTAAATGGAAAAATATATTGCCAGATAGAATTTTCCTACAACACAAATCATAAGCATATACTTTCACAAATAAATACTGAGCATAACTATACCTTGACAATAGGATAATCATTTTTAGAAAGTCTTATTAAGAGATGTGACTCATGTCTGTACAGTAAGCACAAATATTGTTAGAAAGCAATTACTTGCATTGGAAAATGGAAGTAACAAACAGGCAATTGGCTATTGAGGAAGAAAAAAAGTCAGACAAATCTTTGTTGGGCATTTGGGAACCTTAGGAAACACAAAATATAGCATGGGAAAATGGCATGGACAAAATATGTATTTTATAGCCCATCAATTAATGCCTTAACCACAGTATGTCTTTAATTAAGTTATTACTTTGCTCTAGTAAACACTAAAATATGAGTATTTACTTCTTACCAAATGCAATGTTAGCATCACAGTGATTTGAGGAGACAGGATCCCATCATGAGAAATACTTATCAAGCAAGAATTACAGCTACAATATTTCTATCTACTTTATCTTTCATCATAACTAAGGAAAACTATAACTATATATTCTTCAACTTCATCAAAGACTCCGGACAGATATAATATTACCTAAGTAAACAAAAAGTACATTGTAAACAACTTCCAAAACTCTAGAATTGAAAAAGATACCTTCTTGCTGCCTGGACAGTCACTGAAAGATCTTCTGTAACATTGAGGCACATGCTTTCAGCCTACAGACCCAGGGTATCCAGAAGACCCTTCCATGAAGCAGGAAATTTCAAATACAGTTCCACCTATATTGGCAGTTTGTCAGTCACATTTTTCTGTGTCCTGCAGAATGTCTAGCAGACTCTTTCATGAAACAGGAACCCCAAAGGATTGTCTCACCTTTAGGAAAGTTCAGCAGTCATTTTTCTTTGGATCCTGAGTGTTCAGTTCATATAGCATAACATCAAGCAGTCCAGGAAGAATCAGTTTCTACCCAAATGGTTAACCAATGCCACAAGGAAACTCTTGGGTGCCCATCATCTACTTGAAGTGTCTTGGCGCTGCCAGGAGCAAATGTGTCTTATGATCATGAAAAGTCCTACCTTTTTAAAACATTTTAAATGCCATATCCTGAAGGTCTCTAAAAGACTTGAGGAATAGCTATCTAACTGAAATATATCTCTATATATCTAGAAAACCAAACTAACATGACTGCAAATTTGACTATTATAGATGGCTATCTATTAACCTGTATTTCTTAGTTAATTATACATTACAGTTTTAAATGAGCTACACAAAATACTTTAATCAAGAGCATATATATA
The DNA here is from genome assembly GCF_000317375.1 of Microtus ochrogaster. Lineage (NCBI taxonomy): Eukaryota > Metazoa > Chordata > Mammalia > Rodentia > Cricetidae > Microtus > Microtus ochrogaster. The sequence goes on along the minus strand of NC_022032.1, from coordinate 23,423,027 downwards.
TATATATATATATATATACTTTAAATTTGTATCAATAAACCAAGATCCATAGCAATGCAAATCTCTATAGCATATAGCCTTTTAAATGTAAACAAATATTTATAAACAATCATCTAGGGAATTTAGGTGTCGTTCTGTTCAAACTGCTTCCTGCTTTTTATTGGTTTTGTGGAGATCTTACAGGGAGTCTTGGTCCATCAAACCATATTAATTTGGAAGGATTCCACAGGTTCTCCTCTGTGGAAACAACAGCATAACCACTTTTCCAAAGCAACATATCCTTATACTGATATTTTGAAATCAAGAAGCCTTTAAGACATTTACATTGGTTTGGCTTAGCAATTCCCAGAATTAAATGTCTCTCTGCAGTCAAAAAATTCAAATAAA
>NC_022032.1:23406547-23422020 GCF_000317375.1 Microtus ochrogaster | reverse complement strand
CTGTCCCACAAACCCTATTTAAATGCTCCATATCTAAACCTCCAGTAAGAGGTCATTTCTGCAAACCAGAAAACTGCTGTTTTGAAACTGGTGTGGTTTCTATTTTTCTTTTGCTACTGTGGAATCAGGAAGACCTCTCTTAAAGGACCTGCAGCATGCCACAAGCAAACAAAGCTCATCCAGAAAAAAAAAGTGAAGCTAAACTTTGTTTTTTAGTGTTGAGAATTCCTTGTTAAGCTTTCTCAGGTTTGACATGGATTTAGTCAACTACATTGGTGTGCCAATCTGTTGTTGGAGGCCTCTAGTTCATTTTCCTACCACCTGGTAGCTCAGACATGAAATAACCACAAAGAAATCGTATTAATTAAATTACTGCTTGGCCCATTAGCTCTAGCTTCTTATTGGCTAACTCTTACATCTTAATTTAATCCATTTTTTTATTAATCTGTGTATCACCACGAGGCTGTCGCTTACCACATAAAGTTCCAGCATCTATCTCCAGAGGGGAATCCCACATCATAAAACTCATTTCATGATCATTTATTCAATGAAAAGAATTTGTTCAATGAAAAAATATCAATTAAAGCTTTGGCATTCATAAATCATATCCCAATTCTCTCTAATCCATCTGACCTCCAATAGTTTCTCTGTGGGCTTTCACAAAACTGTGATTATGCAGTTGCAGTGGAGATCTGTGACAGGTGTTCTGGGATGCATAGTAGCAGGCAGTGTCTCTCTTTCTTATTGAACTCCATGAGAGCAAGGCCCTTCTAGGCCTACACTGTGACCAGATAGGTTCGTCTTCTTACCTCCTGGAATATAATATTCACACAGAAAAAAACCCTCTACTTGTCAAATACATGATTAAGAGTAATTTCTTATCTTCAAAGAAGCCATGCCCTGGTCCTTTATTGTACAAATATGAACCTTCCTCAGCCCACGTTGAGAATGTCTGTTTTCATTACTCCTAACTCTAGCTCCCTCTTCTTTTGTATAACATCATCATGAAGATTGAAGACTGCATGTGCCCCGTTAAAAGAGAATATTGATACAGTTTTTTTGTTGAATTTGAGAAAATATTATCTGTTATTTCAACTTTTTTTTAGTTACTGGAGAAAATAAGAAAACATGTCAGGATCTACAGACTGCTGTGAGCTTTGTCACCCCATGAAAATTTTTACATGATTAACTTTTCCCCTTAGATTCAAGAATGTCACATGTTATTTGACCAACATAATTCATTTAAGTCTTTTCTAATAACATTGGTATGCCACAAAGGTAATGCACAGAGATTAAGCTCATTTCTGCTCCTGGAACCCTGATAGCATCTCTATGGTAACTGATCAGTGCCAGCTCCACCAGGAAATAAAGCCAATTAGAATAAATAACAAGATATCAGTGTGTACAGATCATTGTAAGCACCAACTTTTTAGGTGCTTATTGACATTACTGTGTTGCAATTAGTCACCTGAATGCCTTACTAAAAACTCAGATATCTGGGGTAGTTTGAAACCGAAGTTTTTCTTTGTCCTATTTAAAGCATTATGACTTTCTCCACCACAAAAATAATCTTATTCAAATGAACATTTTAAAAAAGTGAAAAAGTGCTGTATTCTTTGCAAAAAAAATTTTCTTTAAGGATACTTTTAAGTTATTTCTTAAAAGTCATAAAATAACTTACTAATATATTAATATTTGCTTACTGTGTTCACGCACTCATGTTTGTTTTCATTTCCTCGGTAGCTAGACATAAGGCATGAATCTTTTACAGCAACGAAACTGACTGTTTCTCAGTTCATAAAAACAAAATATTATAATATAGAATATTGGTAGATTATAATAAATGTTTTTTCAGTATTCTATATATGGTAGATTATAATAAATGTTTTTTTAGTATTCTATATATGTAGGGTTAGAAATTAAGTATTTAAGAATAAACCCCATCCAAATTAGATTTATTAAAGATCTATCAGTTTGTAGCAAAATTTGGAAATATATATATATATATATATATATATATATATATATATATATATATATATATATATATATATATATATATAGTTTTCAAGGATCCCCTAAATTTAATGAATCATATTAGGCAAAAACAATAATCTCTGTAATAACATACACATTCATTTATTTTTAGAACAATTTGTTTTTAGTTTAGTGTTTCGCACCAACAATAAATAAAAAAATCTTGGTAAGAAGTTTTGCTTACCCTATTTCCAGGTTTATCTCAGGTATCCATTAAATTCTTTTTCAGCCTTTCAAGTGACTTATTTTACATTTTGTGTAGACTCCAGTTTCCATGGTTGCATGGTTAATATTTGTAAAGATCTTCCATCCATTGTTCTCCACAATGACTACTTCAGTATCCACCTCTAGAGTCAGCGAAAGAACTGGGAAGGGAAACTCTTCGGGGTAGGTGAACCTGTGATGTTATCTGGAATTCAATAGAGGAAATTATTATATAAAACTTTTTCAGGCATTTCAGGTTGAGAGATAAGGGTGATATGAAAATTGGTAATGACTTTAATAGCCATAAGAACTAACAAATAATAATTTGAGTTTCAATCATGTCTGACTTTATTGGGGATGCTTTTTATAATGTTATTTAATATATAACACAAAAAATATCTGCGACTCCTTCTGTAGAATGAAGTTTTAATACACACACATATATGAAAGTATATATGAAGACATATATATTAAGTTGTATATATTTATACATGTTTATGCACACATATGTTTATACACACACACACACACACACACACACACACACATATACCTTCCAGGCCAAAGGTTCCAGTCACATTGAAATTGAAATTTGGTCGTATTTTCATGGGAGAAAGCCCTCATGGAGTGCTTAGTCTCAAGCAGAGAATCGTTTTCAATATACTGCTCTGTATTGCAACCACAAGGCACTATACATTGTTAATGAAGTGAGAAATCAACTACTACCCCTGCTTCTCATTTGAAGCAGCCGTGCAAGCTCAGACTTTTCAGTTTCCTCTTTGTGAAGCCTTATTGAGACTTGGAGCTCCACTAAGCTCATTCTGTTCTGTTATAACAATATTCTCTCAGGACCAACCGCACAACCATTGTATACTTCCAACGGTGAATATTGAAAGCTTTAGAAAAGTTGACATTTATACCAAGATACAAACGACAAAGGCCGATTGAAGTTACATAATATGCTATAAATTATTAATACATTCCATAGTGGGCGTTTTAGCCCTGGCTGACTGTAGTTCATATGAATACATAAGTTCTACTGAAAACTCACTTCCTACTGGCTGAATTGATTATAAGTCTTTACATATTTTGTACATACTTTTGTATTACAAAAGAACTTCTAGATTAAAGTGGGCTTCTTCTAATTCTGGACAATTTTATGGCCCCAGTTTATCTGTATACAAAGTGTGTTATATTAACAGTTGCTATGGAATTCTGCATAACAATTCTTGGACTATTAATCAGTAAAATTGTCAGCTCTGTGAAGAAGCAGACTGTAGGAGTTGGGAATATTAACTGAAGTAAATCATACGACTAGTACGGATAAGAACCTGGGTTCTTCCCTCAGTGTGAACAAAATATTTGAGAAAGCAGTACTTACTAATCCATCATAGAGTGTTAGAAACATCCCAGTGAGGAGAAGATAAACAAAAGTACTCAAAGATGAAATTGTTCTATTGACAGAGTCTACCCCACACCCAATTATCTGTAAATAGAGAGCTATCTGTTAGTGGAACTGGCCCCACACTCCAATTATCTAGAGAACTAGGTGTGTCAACTTGTGACTTCCTGGCCGAGGAATCGTGACCTGACCTTTCGTAACCTCCTGGCCTACGTGACCAACGTGAACTACTACGCAGCAAGAGTCCAGGCCCCTGTGCCTCCCCCCAATTCCTTATCCTATATAAGCTGTAACCCTGACTCTAATAAACGAAGGCTTTGACAAAAAAAGAAAAAAGAAATTGAAGAGGATTTGCAAATAAACAAAAACTTCTGCTAAGAGATCTTTAACAAATACAGTAGAAATTTTTACGTTTATGATTCAAAGAAGTCCAACCAATAAATTATATTAAATTTTCTCTATTTACTTTGAGTGTTTGTACATTCTGCATATTTATTTTTAATGTGATTTTTTGTTAACTTCTTATTTTATGTATATAGACTTCATTCCATATGTATGTTTGTGCACCACCTGTGTTCAGTGCCCACAGAATCCAGAAGAGAGTGTCTATTCACCTGGAAATGCAGTTGCAGATGTGAATCGCAACGTAGGTGCCCAGAATTAAACCGAGGTCCTCAAGAAGAACAGCAATTCTCTTAGCTGCTGAGTTATTTCTTAAGGCCTCCTTGTACAGTTAATAGAACTCATAAAATGTAATAAAGATTAAAATAGAAAATAAGAGAAAATGGAAATATAGGAAAAGTATAGATCTTATAACAGTAGTGTAGGATAAATTCTTGTCTCCAGTGAGTGTATTTTTTCTCTTTTCTCTTCCTAGTTATGTTCCCATGTAACTCACACTCACAAAGACCCACATACTACTCTGTAGTAAATATGTTTTAAGACAATATCTTTAAACATAAAAATAATCTTATTGAACTGTAGAAATTCTGGTTTAAAGAAGACGTTGATTTAATTTGCAAATTAAACTTTCAAAGCTAAATTTAGATGCCATATTATGATTTGTTTGCTTTTTAATGGCCAAATTTATGTTCTTTCAACAAATGTACGAATACTGAGTTGATGTAATGACTCAGAGAGTTGAGGTGTTTTCTGTCAACCGTGAGGACCGAAATTCAATCATTCAATTATTCAATCATTCAAGCTCACATGGTGAGAACCAACACCCACAGGATGTTTTCTGACTTGTGAATATATGCTGGAGCATATCCCCAACATACAAGCACAAAATGAACACGCTAAATATAATAAACCTTTTAAAATATATTGATATCATGAATACAAAAGAGTTTCTAGGATACCATTGAATAAGTTGAAGTAAATATATCATTGTAAATTGTAGAATATGAGCTTGATAGAGTGTCCGAATTAGAGATGCCTCGGCTTGGGTTTTCATATATTCTCTGCTTTATCTTCCACAAAACATTTGAAATTCTGTGTGGCACTCATTCTTATACCCCCCCTCCCCCCCGTCCTCGGAAAATCATGAGCTGGGGGAAGATTGCAAGCGCAGGCTCGTGTACTTGAAAGAATTCTTTTCTGTCCAATGGTGAAAATCTGTTCAAACAGAGCTGGGCGGTGGTGGCACACGCCTTTAATTCCAGCACTCGGGAGGCAGAGGCAGGCGGATCTCTGTGAGTTCGAGACCAGCCTGGTCTACAGAGCTAGTTCCAGGACAGGCTCCAAAGCCACAGAGAAATCAAATAAAAAAAAAAAAAAAGAAAAGAGAATCCTTGAAGTTAAAATAGATCTCATCAAGTTTATTTCTAATTAATAAAGATTGTGAGAGCCAGATACCAACTATACAAAAGTAAATTTTAAATAAGCCCTGTCTTTGAAGACTTCAACTACATGAGGAAAATGAAGCAATGAAGAACAATGAGAGGTAGAAAAAGGTTGAATTAAGATCTTTTGATCAAACAATTTCTAAACAGAGCACTGGAATATAGATTTTGTTATTTCAATATGATTAATACAATTATTCTAAAATTTTAATGTGAATCAAAGTTCCTGGAAGGCTTGGTGAAAGACAGATTATTTCTTACAGATCTGAGAGGTTTTCTTTTTTCTCTCTCTCACAAAGAGACACAAATACATGCCTTTCTAAACGGTTCCTGTGATATGATTATTGCTCTCATGGGGAGCACATTTCTGAAATAAATATTCAAAATGATTTTTCAACTGAGAAGCAGTAATTACTTAGTTGCATTTAGAAATGTTTTCAATCCATCCAACTATCAAATTTATTTCTTCCACTGTGAAGTTTAAGGATTTTATCTGTATGGACTATGTGTATGCATACTCCTGTGTATGAATGCGGCTGAAGCATGTCATCTTGTAGATGTCATATGGAGATGTCAGAGGATATCATTCCTGGCCAAGACCTCTCTGTTGCTCACCGCTGCTTAGGTCAGGTCATTTGTCCCATAAACTCCTAAAGATCCTCTGTGTCTCTGTCTTCCGTCTCCCTTGAAAAACACTGGAAATGTACACTATCATTCCAGGCTTACCTTCATCTGGAGATTTAAACTCAGGGTCTCATGTTTGCACAACAGGATCTTTGTGTATTAAACTCTCTCTATTGCTCTTGCAAGACGTATGTTTGTTTATATCTTGATTGTCTAATAAAATACACAAATGTCCTATGCTGTTAAAATCTATTTTTAATTATTTTCAAAGCAAAATGTTGTACTTTTCATTCTCATAGATACATTATAGGTGATCAAAAGCAATAAATCACACTTTTATGTTTCTTGTAAATTAAGTTTAAGTTCCTTATTAACGTCATTGTTCATATGTATATTTTTGAGATAGGAATACATCATCATAGCCTACAAAAAGAATATAGTGCTTTACTCTAGACCAAAGACAGGTAGATAAAAACTTTTATAACTCCGTTTAGAGTATCTTCAATAGGAACATATAGAAAGCTGACAATGAAGGCTAGAGAGAGCAAAAACTTTACAACACTTATTGCTCTTTCAGAACCCTTGAATTCTGTCACAGAACCACTGTAATTCAAATATCCCTGAAATCCTGAATCTGATGCCTTCTCCTCTACAAGTACCAGTATACATGTTTTGTACATATATACAGCCAGGAAAATACTTATACATAGAATAAAAATAGATAAATCTTAAAAGAGAATCAATCTAATAGTAAGAGCTTCAATTATGTTTTTGAAATTTGTCCCATGGGTTTTTCCTTCTCACTTTTGGAAATCCATGTCCTTTACAATTGGCAAAATTGGATGACTGCCATTTTCATGAGAAAGTGACCAGAATGAATAATAATGATATGCTGTTGGTTTTAAAAATAGTTAATAATGGGCAGAAGCATTATTTAGGAACAGCCTGTATGATGTGCAGTCTTCTAACAATGCTTCTATCATATGATCTGGTTTTCTTTGACTCTAAACCCTGTGTGATCCACTTAGGCTGCAGGATGAATACATGATAATGCTGGATAGAACTTAATGCCACCAGAACTTACAAGGACAGTGTTGAATGCACTGTAAAGCTAAGGAGGGGACGGGAACGGTACAATGGGCAAAGAGTTTTCAAGAAGGCCAATGTGTGGACTGGTTCTTTTTTTTTTAATTCATTTTAAAAAGTCCTTTTTTTTTTTTCATTTTACACACTAAACACAGTTCCCTGTCCATGCCTTCCTTTTGCTCCCTTCCTTAACCCCACCTAACCTCCCACCCACTCCTCAAGAAGGGTAAGGCTCTCATGGGGAGTCTACAAAGTCTGGCACATCAAGCTGAGGCAGGAATAAGCCCCGCCCTGCTCTATTTAGACTGAGCAAAGTATCTCTCCAAAGAGAATGTGCTTCAAAAAGCCAGTTCATTCCCTGGGAATAAATTCTCTTTCCATTGCCAAGGGCCCCACAGACTGTTCAAGTCACAGAACGGTCACCCGCATTCAAAGGGCCCAGTTTGATCCTGTGTGGGTCCAGCTGTCTGTCCAGAGTCAGCAGCTCCCACTAGGCCAAGTTAGCTTGTCTCTCTGATTTTTCCTTTTGCTCGTATAACCTTGCCTCCCTTTCTTCGACTGGACTCGGCCAAGTATTTAGCTGCGGATCTCTGCATCTGTTTCCATCAGTTACTGAATGAAGGTTCTATAATGACAATTTTGGTAGTCATCAATCTGATTACAGGAGAGGGCCAGTTCAGGGACCTACTCCTCTATTTCTCAGAGTCTTAGCTGGGGTCATCTGTGTGGATTCCTGAGAATTTACCTAGTGTCAAATTTCTCCCTAACCATAAGATGTCTCCCTCTGATGGAGGAAGGTCATTGGTTAATTAAATAAAGAAGCTGCTTGCCCTGATAGGTTAAAACATAGGTGGGAGGAGTAAACAGAACAGAATGCTGGGAGGAAGAGGAAGTGAGGTCAGACTCGACAGCTCTCCTCTCGGGGGCAGAGGCCTTGGAGAGACACGATGCTCCACTCTTGCGGGCAGAGGCGAGAGCTCTGCTCTCTGAGACACACGCCATGAAGCTCCGACCCAGGATGGACGTAGGCTAGAATCTCCCTGGTAATCCACCTTGTGGGCTACAGCAGATTATTAGAGATGGGCTAGTCCAGGTGCGAGAGTTAGCCTAGAAGAGGCTACATAGAAATGGGCCAAGCAGTGATTAAAAGAATACAGTGTCCGTGTAATTATTTTGGGTAAAGCTAGCCTTGCGGGCAGCGGGGTGCTGGGGACGCAGCCCCGCCACTCATATTCAACATCCCTCTGTCAATATATCTTTCCTTGCTCTCCCTCTCTGTACCTCTCCCAAATCACCATCCTGTTCCCTCATGGTCTACTCCTTCCTCTTAACCCGTTCTCTCCTCCTCCCAGTTTTTCACAGAAGTTGTAATCTATTTCCCCTTCCTAGTGACATTCATGCATGTCTCTCTTTGGGTCCCCATTTTTTCCCTAGCTTCTCTGGTATTGTGGACTCTAGGCTGGTTATCTTTTCTTTATGTCTAATATCCACTAATGAGTGCGTACATTCTGTGCTTGTCTTTCTGAATCTGGGTTACCTTGTTTAGGATTTTTTTCTAGTTCCATCCATTTGCCTGCCAATTTCAAGATATCATTGTTTTTTTTTTTTTTGTCTGCTGAGAAGTACTCCTTTGTGTAAACGTATCACATTTTCTTTTGGAGCTTGGATTAAAATTTTACTTATAGTTTTCTTTTTTTTTTGGGGGGGTGGTTCCATCTGGTCACAAATATTTCTGTTTGCATTTAAGAACCAGTCCACCCTTTGCTCAACTATGTTCATAGCAGGCTTATTTCTAATGGCCAGAACCTGGAAACAACCTATACACCCCTTACCCGAAGAATAGATAAAGAAAATGTGATACATTTACACAAAGGAGCAATCGGGGTTATAAATGATGCTTAGAACTGTAAGAAACTAAAATGAGTGAAAAGAGGGCTATGAATTTTTCTGATCCTTACATCTGTCAGTAAGTACTGTTGCATTAAAAGTCCTCATGCTTATCCATATTTGTCACAACACTTAGTGAAAATCAGGGTGAGTTTGAAATTAAGCAAGAAGGGATTTACGGAAGTATATAGGAAAGGAAAAGGAAGTGTAACGTGATGTAATTATATATCTCAAAAAATAAAAGGTATGATTTTCAAAAATCTTGTTTGGGATTTCTGTTGGAGATTTTGGTTTTAAAGAGCAACCCTCACTGTAAATATTTTTTGACATTTTCACGTGACACAACACTCATAATGTTGGCCATGAAGAAAGATTTTCCACTCCAAGTCTTGTGGAAAAAGACGCCTCCCAAGCACTTTTTCATGCAAAAAAACAAAAAAAGAAAATCTGAAATCTCACAGGTCCCCATGTCTCACAGAGAAAGGATAAGATTATTTTTAAAAGCTGTCTTGGAGAGAAATAAACAAGACGGATCGCAAATAAGTGTAAAGAAAGATTTCAGGCTATACAGTAGAATGTTTTCAAATATCTTCCTTCCTACAAAACTTGTAGCAGATTTATTTTCTTTCCTTAATGAGCAGGGCAAATCAGCTAGCCATAGAGACTAGGTGGGTGGAAATTGGAAGAGAGCTGCAGGGCAGACCAGCCTGTGCATGCTTTGTGCCCTGAAGTGAAGGTCAATGCAGTAACTTAATCCCAGAAGCATCTCTCTGCTGACCCCTTTACTGTTATACAGACTCTACCTTTCTTCTATTAATCCATAATTGGTTAATTTTTGTGCTTACTATTTGCTCTGTAAATGACATTACAGAATATTTTAAAATGACTGTTTAAGGGAAAACAATTATGAAAATGGAATTGTTATTTGACTCTTGTTCTGCTTCACTCTTCAAAGGGAATGTTGCTGTCTCCCAAGCTTCTTTGAAGATTCCAATAACACCAGGGAATGATATTCGGTTCTTGAAGTGTTTTCTAATTAACTTTGTATTTAAATTTTTTCACCTGTTTTTTTTTTTTCTCCTCTCAAATAGTTTAAAGCCTTACATCTTCTTCACACATAATCTGAATGAGTCAGGGAGCCACAAAAAGTGCCAACTGTAAAAAGAAACACTACCAATTAGAAAGAAGCTGGGTTCTTGTCTGGAAGAAGGAGAGACTTTAGCTTGAGTGAGTTAGGAGTTCACTGTTCAGCGATTTTGCGAAGGAAAGGGATCTAAGGTGAGTTCTGATGTTTCAAAGAGTTCAGCAGTCAGAATGAACTGCCAGAAACATTACAAAATTTTTCCTATATAAGTTACTAGGTTAACAGGGTCAGTGCAATCCCTGTTTATGTTATGCTTAAGTAATGCGTACATGGGAACGAAAGTTTAACTGACTGACTTGCTAATGGAGAGAGTATGAGACTTTAGGAAAGCCCCATCGATTTGTAAGAAAAAAATTTTAAACCTAGCCTGAAACTGTGAAAGACTGCTTTCAAAAACACAACTAAATGAAACAAAAAGAAGGTGTTTCCTCCTTGAAATATCACAGATTGGGGAAACTATACTTTGGAGTTGTTTCTGGAGATCCTGCAGTTCTGGAGCAATAAGCCCATCCACATCTCTTCCTCCTCCTCTTAACTTATAACCTATCTCATCCCTCTGATTATCACTTAACAAAATTCAGTTCTTCGCTACAGCCCAGCTACATTAATTTACCTGAAGAAACCTATGGGAACAAATACCGAGCACCCATTAGTTCTTATTGTAGGGTATTAGTATTCAAAAATTCAGCTAAGAAATGGTCGGTGTGTTTCTAGTTTGTATCATGTATGTATATATTTATCAATTTAATTCACATGTTTCATGACATCATAATTATATGCTCTAATGATTTATGGACTTTAAAACGATCTATAAGCAATGTATTTAAAATACCACATGAGAACAGTCCATGTGACTTCTCCACCTAAAGAAAGACAGTTCTAACTCTAAGAACTCAAACAAGTAAGATCTGCTTTGAGGATAGAGGCTAGATAAACACACAGAGTATCACAAATTTCTAAATGGTGAAACATTCTTCCATTTAAGAGTTTCACATGGACGGTGGTGTGTAGTGGGTGATTCGGCGCTTATTCCTGCACTCAAGGTAGAGCCTGAATGAGTTCTTTAAACCCACACATGTAGACTGTTGCCGGCTCTCTCTCCGACAGCTACAGCAATCATTTTAGAAAGGTGTTTAATATTATACTATGTCACATAAAGGTACCCTGCCAGAATTTGGTTCTCTAAAAAACCCAAATTATTAAAATATTCCATTCCCAAGGTAATGTGTAAGTAACCCTGTTTTCCTACAGCAGTGGCTGCTACCCTTTATAAAAGGCCAGGAGCCAAATCAGTGGCTGTGAACTCATTCATAATTTAGTAAATGAACAGTTACATTTAAAAATACATTAATTTAAATTGTGACATTAGATAGAAATTTAGATGTTTCCAAATAAATGAACATTCTTATTTTAAACAAGAAGTATTTTTTGAACACCTTAAATAAGTGCAGAATGCAACCATATATATATTCACATTCACATTCCTATGGAATTATAAATATTTGTATATAAATACATAATATATTTTAAAACTCTCCATCATTATACAACTTTAGAAATCATATAATATACTACTCTCATTTAACTAGAGGGAAAATGATATTTTTAATAGAAATTAATTTATTATACTTTTCTTGGTTGTCATAGTTAAGATGATATTTCAGAGGTTTAAATATTCCTTGCGACTATGGTTGGCTCAGTGAATAAATTGCTTGCCTAGCAATTGCTAGGACCAGAATTCATATTCACAGAACCCATGCAAGTTACAAAATCTACTTGATAATTATCTGTAATTCAAGCATCTAAGAGCAGAGACTAGGAGGAAGATGGCTAACCAGCCTAAACAGAGTTTGTGAATTCTGGATTCAGTGAGAGACCTGACGAGCAAAGTCTTACAAAGATGATCAGTGTCAGCTTTTGGGTTTCCACATGGGCATAAACAAATATGCACACATACACATGCATACACACACACACACACACATGCTCGTGAACACACACATAACACATATTTTGTTAAGCCATAGAAGTGCTCTCATTGACTAAAAATCAGTTTGCTATTAAGTAAAGAAGAAAATTCCATAATCTTGTTGTGCATTCACTTAGATGCCTTAAAAATTAATTGGGTGTTTTCAAGATTCACATATAGCCAAAGAGGCATTTGTTCAATGGTCTTTTGAACTCTCCCCATATCTGTGAAGAAAATTCTTTAAGTAACATTTAAAACATTTTAAACATGTGTATTTCTAAGATAAACACATGAAATAAACAGATGAAAATGTCATTAAATGAAAAAGAAACGATACAGCTTTAAATACTCAAAAAGTTATCTGTATACTTGACTATTAAATGGCAAAAATGGGTCATATTCATGTTACAGTGAAGCCTCCATTTTCACAAAAGTAATTCAGAGGAGTAAGTAAAAGCAATTATTTGAATATCATTACTTCCTAATCCAACTAAAGAAGTATAATTTTAAAGCATACTGTGTAGCTTCATCCTGGAGTCTTTTTAAAGTTGATGTATATGTCATCATAACAAAAATAAGTACTGAGCCCATTAACATAGTTAATGGATGCTCATGATAAATTATTTTCAGAATATGGAGATAAGTACAGACTTATTACATTTTATTAAAATAAAATTTAAGTTTTCCCTAATTTTTCATAAAGTGTTAGACAAAGTGGTCATCAAAAGCATAGTTGCATGCAGCTTTTTCTAATAAAAAGAAAACAAACTGCTTCATCAGGGCATGTGACAGCAAAAAAATGAATAATATAATGTATAAATAGATTAGTTAGAAGTACAACAGAAAATGTATAATGTATCCTAATGTATAAACAGACTAGTGAGAAATAGAACAGAAATGTTTCAAATTTTTTATTAGTTTAATTGAAACCTTATCTTCTCTCATGAGTTGCCTATACAATATCAAACTTAATAAAACAAATTTATATTTAGAAACAGAATAAAAAGATTAAAACACAAATTTATCGTGATGCTATGAGATTTCAGGTTATAGCAGATATTAATAGTTTCAATTCATATATTTAATACTTGAAAATCAGTACAGCAGTGAGTTCCTCTTCTATAAAATGTTTGTGGTGTACCTAAGCATTTCTATTAATTTATATATCCTCAAGCTAAGAGCCATTGTCTATCAAAGGTTATAATGGGCTAAATATAAAGTCGTCCTCAGGTCTTTTAAGAACTTGATGTATTATTTTTTTCAGCATTGTTTTTCCCCTACTCTTTTTGTTTGTTTGTTTGGTTTCTGAAGGTTTTTTCATTTTTGTTTTTGTTTTTTTTTTTTTGCTATGTTAAGATGGTATATGATTACAGACCACTCTGAACTGAACTTGAACAAGACAAGGCTGAGTAAAATCCTCACTTCCTGAATGCATTTTACATGTTTTTCCTTTTTCTTTTTTGGATGTATATTTGTGTGGGGAAGTGTGTTGTTAGCTTGCTTAGCACCTGTGTGGAGGTCATAGGACAACTTGGAGGAAGTGCATGGTTTCCCTCCACGATGAGGTCCCTGGAAATTGAAAACAGATTGTTGGGCTTGGTGGCTTGGTGAAGGGTGTTTCTGCTCAGAGCCATCTCACAGGCCCTGGCTACTGAGCTCTTGACTTCATTCGCTCTCACTGATTGTTTGAACAGGTATATTGAGAGGAGTTAATGTCACCCCAAATCATACTATTCTCTTCTCCACGATCTCCACAGTTGCTTTTCACTTTACTTGTACCCTTCCCTTAGAGCTTATGCTGTTCATCTCTTAGATCACTGGGAAATACACATAACGAGAGACCGCCTTTAGCAATAGCTGAAACACCAAATCTTTATTTTGTTCTGTAGTTTATTGAATTCTAGCTCAGCAGCAGCAATCACAGTCATTTGAAATCATGTGGTATTTGCATTTCTTTGGGGTCACTATCTGGTTTGTCCTATAAGCAGGTAACTTTTGGAAGAAGCAACACAATATATAATATAAGTTTAACCTGACAATGGCAGAGCTAAGGAATGGTGCTTGACTCCAATATTTGTGTGTGTGTGTGTGTGTGTACGAGTATGTTTATAGGTGTGTGTGTGTGTGAATGTGTGCATATGTGAGTATATGTGAGTGTGAGTATGTGAATATGTGTAAGTGTGTGCATGCTCATGTGTGCGTATTAGCACATCAGTTTCATTGGTTAATCATTGCAGTAGATTAGTGTCAAGAAACTTAGCCAATGTAAAAAGAGTGTAGCATGAGGGTCTGCTTGTTCATGCCAGCCACCCTGCTAGCTTCGTCCCAAAATAACCACACAGAAACTGTATTGATTAAATCACTGCTTGCCCCATTAGCTCTAGTTTCTTATTGGCTAACTCTTACATCTGAATTTAACCCATCTCTATTAATTTGTGCATCACCACAAGGTCATGGCCTACCAGCAAAATTTTAGCATTTCTGTCTCCAGCCGCAGCTTCATGGCTTCTCTCTGACGCCACCTCCTTTCTCCCAGCATTTCATTTAGTTTTTCCAGCCTAGATCTGTCCCCCTATAGCTCTACTATAGGTCCAAAGTAGTTCCTTTATAACCAATGATATCCACAGTATACAGAAGGGGATCCCACATCAAACAGCTGCACATCATTAAGTGGGAATTGTATAGTCAGGATGTGTTATCCTCAATGCAAAAGTACAGCCTACAAAAGCACTCAAGTAGCATGTAAAGAAACCATGGCCAGCTGACCACTGTAGTCAAAGCACCTCACAGGGCCAGGGCCCATGTTTCACTTGTATTGAGAATCTGTCAGAGAGGCACTAAAACCGGGTGTGCTATGGAATGCTATTTCATTGCCTCAAGCAATAGAACAGCGAGGCTGGCAAATGTGGAAAGAAGTAATATATAAACCTTTGGTAGGAGCTCCCTGTTTGTGAGTCTAATGACTTTCTGAGTTACTTAGATGACTTCAGATAAGTTTACGTCCATCCCAAGTAAAAAAAAACTACATTTTCAGCAATCAGTGATTTATCATAGATATGCTACAAGGCCCTGGGTGTATTTATCATCTATACAAATCGAGAGCCAAAAAATAAAAATCACCACAAGGCATTTAAAATATTCCCAGAAGGCAATATTGTCTATAATAATGTTTGCATTAGCCAGGCGGTGGTGGCTCACGCCTTTAATCCCAGCACTCGGGAGGCAGAGGCAGGCGGATCTCTGTGAGTTCGAGACCAGCCTGGTCTACAAGAGCTA
>NC_022032.1:23400651-23405452 GCF_000317375.1 Microtus ochrogaster | reverse complement strand
GTGTCATTTCTCAGCAACCATCCCTCTTTCACTGGATAAAGGAGAGAAAGTTTCTCTCTCTCTCTCTCTCTCTCTCTCTCTCTCTCTCTCTCTCTCTCTCTGGGTTTATCTGTCTGTCTCTGTCTCTGTGTCTCTGTAGTTTGCACTTTCTTTGGGCCACCAATCAACTCCCAAATAAAGACATGGAGATTATTTGGAGATTATTATTAATTACAAATACTCAGCCTTAGCTTAGACTTGTCCCACTAGTTCTTTTAACTTAATTTAACTAGCTTCTCCTCATCTGCATTTTGCCTTAGCGTTCTTTACCTTTCTTTAATTCTGTTGCTTCTACCTTCATTGCAGCTCCATGTCTAGCCTGCATCTCCCTGGTGTCTCTTTTCCTTCTGTCTCAGGTGCCCTCTGAGGCTCTATGATTAATTTCTGTCAACTAGTTACTCATTCACACTCCAGACCCAGGTAAATTTTATTTAATTAATGCAAATACAAACTTGGGGTTCTCAGTGGGACTGAATACCTCCCCAAATCTCCCTTCTCCCACCACCCCTGGCATCTAACTTACTAAATAGATTCAGCTGGAGTTATGATAATATATACTTAACTCTGCCGCTGGAGTTCATGGACTAGAAGCGCTGATCATGGTTCCTGACATTTACTTTAATTATTAAATCCTTCTCATTTTAGTTGCCTGGATAGGAATATGCTATGAATTTTCCCCACTTTCCTTTCCTCCTCCCTTCTCCAATTCCTGCCTTCCCACCTGCTCCACATCCCCAGTTTACTTGGAGATCTTGTCATTTATCCCCTTCCTAGGCAGGTCCATGTATGTCTCTCTTAGCAGCTTCTTTGTTTCCTAGGTTCTGTGGGATTGTAGCCTGTAGGCTGCTTGTCCTTTGTTTTATGTCTAATATCTATTTATGAGTGAGTGCATACCATGTTCATCTTTCTGGGTCTGGGTTACCTCACTGAGGATGTCTTTTTCTAGTTCCGTTCATCAGGCTGAAAATTTCAAGAAATCATTGCTTTTTTATATTTATTATTTTTTTTCTGCTGAGTAGTACTGCATTGTGTAAACGTACTATATTTTCCTTATCTTTTCTACGGCTGAGGGCCATCTAGGTTGTTTCCCGGTTCTGGCTATTACAAATAATGCTGCTGGCAGGCAGATCTCTGTGAGTTTGTGGCCAGCCTGGTCTACAAGACCTAGTGCCAGGACAAGCTCCAAAGCCACAGAGAAACCCTGTCTTGAAAAACCAAAAATAAATAAATAAATAAATAAAATAAAATAAAATAAAAAATAATAAAATAAAAGAAAAGAAAAAAAACAAATAATGCTGCTGTGAATATAGCTGAGCAAATGTCCTTGTGCCATGAGTATGCATCCTCTGGGCATATACCCAGAAGTGGTATTGCTATGTCTTGAGGTAAATAGATTCACAGTTTTATGAGAAACCACCATATTGATTTCCAAAGTGACTGTATAAGTTATATTCCCACTAGCAATGGAGGAGTGCTTCCCCTCATCCACATCCTTTGCAGCATAAAATGCTATCATAGCTTTTGAACTTAGCCATTCTGACTGGTGTAACATGGAATCTCAGAGTCATTTTGATTTGCATTTCTCTGATGGCAAAGGAGGTTGAGTATTTCCTTAAGTGTCCTTCAACCATTTGAGATTTCTCTGTTGAGATCTGTACCCTATTTATATTGGATATGTGGTCTTCTGATGTCCATTTTCTTGAGTTCTTTGTATAATTTGGAGATCAGGCCTCTTTCAGAGTTATAGTTGGTAAAGATTTGTTTCACATTCTGTAGGCTGATGTTTTATCTTCTTGACTATGTCCTTTCCTTTAGAGAAGCTTCTCAGTTTCAGAAGGTCCCATTCATTTAATTGCTCTCAGTGTCTGTGCTACTTTAATTATATTTAGGAAGTAATCTCCTGTGCCAGTGCCTTCATGGCTGCTTCCCAATTTCTCTTCCATGAGGTTCAATGTGCCTGGATTTATGTTCAGTCCTTTGATCCATTTGGACTTGAGTTTTGTGCATAGCAATAGATATGGATCTATCTGCATTCTAATACATGCTGACATCCAATTATGCCAGCATAATTCGTTGAAGATGCTTTCTTTTCTCATTTTATAATTTTAGCCTCTTTTTCAAAAATCAGATGTTCATACCTGTGTGGATTGATATCAGGGTCTTTGATTCTATTCTGTTGGTTTTCCTGTCTATTTTTTATGCCAATACAAAGCTGTTTTCATTATTGTGGCTGTATAGTAGTGTTTGAGGTCAGGGATGGTGATACCTCCAGACATTCCTTTATTGTTCAGGATTGTTTGGGCAATCATGTGTTTTTCTTTTTCTTTTTTTTTTTTTCTATATAAAGTTGAGTATTAGCCTTCTGAAGTCTGTGAAGAATATTCTGGGATTTTGATAGGCATTCCATTTCTGTAGATTTAGTTACTTTTGGTAAGATTGCTATTTTTACCTATTCTTGGCCTTTTTTTAAAATGTGGCTTCTGATGATCAAACTTTTGTCTGCATGCTGGTAAGTCAAGCCACATTACCAAACAAATTATATCCCAGCCTTAATTTGGTTTTGAAATGTCTTCATTGACTTTCTAACATATTACATGTGTGCATTCTCTATTTTAACCTTTATTGGTATTTTATTTATACTATACTTCACATCCAAAAGGGCATAGTGTAACATATAAGTTTTGCTTATAAAATCCTTTTCTAATAACGTGTCTAAGACATTCTGTTCCCCTCCCTTCACACCTTTATGAAGGATGAGTTTAAATAGGCTATTTCAACCTCTACAAGCAAAAATTGACTTCTGCAAGGCTCCTACATTTCCTCTTGTTTCTCCTTTTAAATAAGGAACAAAGATTCTTTTAGTTTAGTTAGATTTTTCTGAGACAGTGTCAGTTTCAAGTACAAGAGAGAACATAACCTTCTAAAGCCATACTCAATGATTCATACCAAAGACAACGGAAATGGAAAACAATGATTGGCAAGGATAAGAAATGTGTTGTTTGGTCCCCAAATTAATCCGCCTGTAACTGAAAATTAATATCCATCATGCAGATGTCATTATTATCCCCAAATATAAACTGACATGAAACCATGTCTCCACTTATATTCTGTGCTACTGTGTCCTGTGCAACTGCATTGTCAACAGCCACAAAGAGTCTGATATGCCATCTGCCTTAGAGCCACATACTAACTACATCCTCATGCTCACTAACACCAGAGCATTATCACAGTCTTCCACCAAATAAAATACAAACTTTTTTTCCTCCATGGTTTGTGTCTCAGAGACTGTCAAGTGAACTGTGTTGGTTCACAGGAAACCTTTTCTTATACAGATAACTTCAGTGCTTGTTACAGATATTAGAGTGTTTTTTTTTTCATGCCAAGAGTACATAGGAATAACTGTGAATTCTTCAGATTTTTCTAACTCTCTCAAGACTCGTCTTTCATATGGTTTCATGGTCATGTGCACACTCTCTCTCTCTCTCTCTATATATATATATGTATGCATGAGACAGATTGCTTACACATGCACACACACACATTGAGTTTTTATTAATGCAAAACTATCAAAGAAGAATATAGTCAAACACGTTGGACTTTGTTATTAGTGGTACATTGTAACTAATGAAAAAATTGTGACTAAAAATTCCCATTAAGGCATCATTAGAACTAATTATAGATAATTTGGTAGGTTTAATTTGAAGAGAATCTTCAGATTGCAGTTCACAAAATAAAAAAATGAAACAATTTTGAGTTTGGGATTATTATCTGTTGAAATGTTTTCTTTTAAGCAATATCTATACTTATATATTCTTCCAAAAAAAGTATCATTCAGAATGGATGTTTTCAACACGTTCATTCTGCCCAAACAATAGCATTTCTTGTAACCAGAATGAAAAAGATAATAAAAGCAATGCATAGCAGTTGGTAATATAATAATATCAGGAAAATATTTGTCACTGATAACAACAGCTCATGGTTAAATGTGATATAAATACGTGCCTAAAGGGATCATTACAAAACCAAAATTTAAACACACACTTGGTATGATCCTAGGATGCTTTTGATGGGCTGCCAAGGCATCAATTAGCATAGATGCTATAAAACAGTAAAGCAGAAAGAAAATTTGTGTTTTTTAAATAACTATTATACACCATGCCTGGTATTTAAACATCGTAATTTTACTTCTTAAATTATAAGACACTTCCACATAGATGATTCTCATCAAAAGAAACCTAAGCTCAGAGACTTCATATTCCTTGCCAAGAAAGTGGCAGAGCCAGGAAGCATCCGGTGCCAGTTTTTGCAATATCTCAACCACTTTGTTAAGTTCTGAGAAATTGATACACTCTGCAATAAAAGGCAAAGTTAAGACAAGAATCATTTTAAAAAGAGAAGAAAAAAGAGTCTTCTCAGAAATAGCTAAGCACAAGAATTCAAATCAACCTCAGCAAATGTGAAATGAGAAAGGGTAGCAAAGTGTACAACCTTGTAGTCTGAAAGCAACGTGAGAAAACATCCATGAACTTGACAAGCAGAAGTCGCTGAACTCTTGCTGATTTTTAAGAAGCCAATTTTTATCCAGCAGCTTGAGTATTTATCCTGTTGCAGATAGTTCTAGGAACTAAAAACTGAGGGACTCCTGGATACGGAGCTGTGAAATGTCAGCAACATTTCATAATGAGGAAATAAATTCAGCTGAGTTTACCACTTAAGACCCCACACTACATTAATCTACAGTTGTCTTGATTCCACCTATAGA
>NC_022032.1:23395714-23400551 GCF_000317375.1 Microtus ochrogaster | reverse complement strand
CAAAGCCAGTACATGCAGTAGGATCAAAAACCCATTGCCACTGCTCTTGAGTTTTCAGTAGTCCTCATTTTCTGCTATGTTCAGCAAGTCCGGTTTTATCCCATGCTTTTTCAGACCCAGGCCAGCTGCCATTGCCATTGTTCTTGAGTTTTCAGTAGTCCTCATTTTCTGCTATGTTCAGCAAGTCCGGTTTTATCCCATGCTTTTTCAGACCCAGGCCAGCTGGCATTGGAGAGTTCCCGATAGATCAGCCCCACTGTCTCAGTGTGGTGGATATAAGTTCTTGTTGCATAATAAAATGCAGAAAATCTAAGGGATAGGCTTTCTTCATAGTGGAAATGGTGACTGTGTAAGAAGAAAAAAGGCCATACAAAAGAGGAGAAAAGGTGGCTAGATTTTGTGATGGCACTAGAGTGTAACAGAAAGAAAGAAAGAAAGAAAGAAAGAAAGAAAGAAAGAAAGAAAGAAAGAAAGAAAGAAAGAAAGAAAGAAAGGAAAAAGAAGATGTCTAATGGAGGAAAGTGGCCTTGGAGTCAAAAGAAGGACCCAACTAACCTTTGTGTCCTCATCATTCTCTCCTTACTGCCAGGGACAAAGCATTTACTGAAGCCATGCATGACCTGGCTGACCCTGTCACTACTGCTATGCCAGCCAGAAACACTCATCAACTCTACCCCATTAACATCATTTTCAGCTACCTGAAATTTCTATACACTCCGCTCCAGACTCTGGAGAAATTTTGGCTGCATTAAAAAACGTAAACAAAAAGCACAGAGGGGAAAAAATTATTAAATTTGGACCCTCTCTTCTCTCACTGGGTCATAAATAAAGAAAAATTTTCTCACCTAACAGATGTGAGTCACAATCCTTTAATTGTGCTGTCGGTAAATTCACTGAGTCAGAGCAGTGCCATGCGCACACTGACCTATGAGATGGAGTTTAAGGGTCCATCTCTGTTTCCACACATGGATTCTGTACAGTATTGTCAAGAAAAGTTCTGGACCAGAGCACCAACAAATGGATGGGATTAAACAAATCAAATTTCTACAGATTCTCTTGCAGAAATGTGGGGCACATAAGAATAAAATGAATCTATAACTCAGCCCCCCTCAGAATTTACTGTGTCTGGGATTCATGCAGAAAACTTATAAATCAATTGAATTTGGGAGAAGTGTCTCACATTTTCATTTATAATGGACATTCAAATGATAGTTGGCGGGCTTCTGTTTAGAAGACATTGATTTGATTTGGCTCTATTGTCTTTACCATGGGAGCCCACTTCCTGTGTACTTGCACTTTAGAACAGCCTACCTTAGTTCTTTAGTCTTCTTCATAGCTAGTGGCCTTAGGTGCATGCTACCCAACCAGAGCTGATGTTCGCATGTATTCCCAGCTCTCTCTGTTTACTACTATAACATGGCATCTTGATGATGGCTAGAGTTGGAATCCTTATCTCATGGAAATTAACAAACACTGCCCAGCTCACTCAATGGAGAGAGAGCCACCTTACTTATAATTTATTGCTAATTTCTTCTAAAAGTATAAGAATTAAAGGAAATCTCAAGGGACATATTTTCTTTTTCTGAAGCATGACGTTACTTTTCATGTGAAAGACAAAATCTCCAAGTTGTCCAAAGACTATATACTGTAAAGTATTTTACTTGAGGTCTGTCCTGAGGAAAGTGCCATCACTCTGTCATGTAGTGCCTGAGCCTACAGGCAAGTAATAGGAGTGAAGAAAAAATTTGAGCTTCAGCTAGAAAAGGACTCAATGTCCTTGTTTTTACTATAGACCATGAGGACAGTTGCCCTATTCAATTTATTATCTCAATGATAGATACAGTAATCACATTGGCACAACATAAAATTTCAATGAGGAAATTTGTATTGAGCTCAACATATCCAACTTAAAAATTGTGTAGGATTTTGATTCATTTAGCAAGTTTGCATATATTGTTTCTTGGTTCATACATTCTTGTTGGTTTATGGTTAAGTAGTCTACCAAGTTGCACAGAGCTTAAGATAAAATAAATCCACACACCTAGATAAGGAAAAAGAACAACAACAAAAAAACAAAACAAAAAAGGATATGATCATAGTTTTAAGCTATGAGACAAAAATTTCCTGAAAGTAGCTGAAAACTAAATGGCATTGAAGTTAATGCCAAGGGACTTACAGGCACTGCAGTCAAAGAGAGAATATAAAACTGCTAAAATCTCTTGAGATCTTATAGAAACTGGTTTAGAGAAAGGAAATAAACGTTAATGAATATATCTTGCCCCCTTCATCTTCTAACTACTTAATAAACGGTCTTAGGTGCAGTGAACTTTTTCCAAGTCAGAGAACAGACGGCAAAGAGATGAAAATGGAGACCACTGTTAATTAATAATTGGAAATTATATTCTAAGGTTGGCTATGTGCTTAAGATGCATGTGAGGGAAAAATTGCAACCCTATTAAAATTACACCATGTTACAATAAGTTTCTTCTGAAAAATATATAATTTTTTGTCATGACTATTTTATTATTGTTCACCTTATCTAAGAAGTAAAATAAAATTCAGAACAAATACTATTAATAGAAAATTGAACAGACTTTTGAAATCCTTTTTGAGTTAGCTAAGCCCTCTGAGTGTATGTTCAGAACTCTATCCCCAAATAATAATTCAGAAAACTGTTTGTAAATTTCAAGAGAAGCATATAAAAAGTCATGGAAAATCCCCTAACTGCCTACATATGTAATGAGTATTACAGTATTAGGATTTTTCTTTTGCATTCATATAATAATACATATGGTTTTCACATAATTAGAAAAGACAGTAAAGTGCAACAAAATAAAAAGCAGGCTGAGGTAGGAGGGTTTGAAGAGTTTAATATGGGCTCTGACACTGATACCACATGAGGGACATCGATAAGTCATTTAAATCACCTAAGTTATTGCATCTCAACTTGTAACATAGGTATATCTCTACAAAGAGATCTTTATGATAATAAATATTTCCATCATGGTTGTTATCATCCAACTAAAAAAAAAATTAAAAGAAACCCTAATAGCCAATACAACACCACCCTGAGGTTGCCCACAAAGCTGATGCTGTAACTTCTAATCCCGTTTTCCACCATCTCCGGGTCACAGAGATTATCAAGCCTTCTAGTAGAGTAACAATACAAAAGACAGAAGTGACAGACTGGGAGCTGCATCAAGTATCTCGCTGCAAATGGAAGGAGAGGAGAAATAATGCTTAGTTATCTATTCATAGACCAGGTTATTTTTTTTTTAGACGAAGCTCAATCTATAGTGAGAAAAACAGACATGTCAAACTGAATTTTTCAACCTCACTTCTAATTGTCTCAAGCAGGAATTCACTTTGACGATGAAACTAAAATCCTGTATTCCTGTGACATTTATAAAGTAATAAAAGACACCATTTAAACACTAGTATTAACACTAGATCGTGGATTTCAATGAGGGAAGGGGAAATTTTGCATCATTAAGTGGATTTTAAAGTAGTGGGGAGATTTTTCAGTTTCATGGGGTTGAGGGTAGAACTCACTTCCAGGGAAGGCATATACCCTAGATGCTGTTAAAAATCCTACAGAGCATGCGATATCCTCCCGCCATGAAGAGTTATCATTCCCAATGTATCAACCCTGAATTTAAAATCCTTCTCTGAAAATCGCCTGTCCCAAAGTGATAGTTCAAATTGTTGAACGCCTTCTGATTCTGATTCTCACAAGAGGGTTACTAAGGCGACAACATTCAATGGCACAGAGAGAAGGAGATGCATGAAGTGAGACCTTAAAACTAGTTTCTGTGTTCCCCAATCATGTTTTTCCTTGAGGTTCACAATCATGTGGCAGAAAAGGCAGGAAGTTGGAATTATATGTGATGATTTAAAGGAAAAGGAGCAGTAAACAGCCCCCTGTCTACTCTCTACCTCTGGATTGGGGAATTAGATTATTTTTTTTTGGGGGGGGGGGTGGTGAGTCAAGCTTCAGCACTTATAAAAGGCCCATATCAGTAGAACACACAGAAAGTATTTTTCTTAAATTGAGTTCAGCATAAACTGCCACTGAGGTCTTTTATGGCACTATAAGGATGGACCAGTAAGTATGCAGAAGAGAAAGAGAGGTACCAAGATCTTTAAGTACAGTTTTTCCAGAGATGGAAACAGATGAAGGCCCACAGCCAAACATCAGCCGGAGTACTGGGAATCCTGCAAAAGAGGGAGAGAAAGAATTGTAGGAGTCAGAGGAGTCAGTGACACCACAAGAAAACTCACAAGATCAACTAACCTTGGCTTCCAGGGACTCACAGACACTGAACCAACCATCAGGGAGCCTGCATGAGACTGACATAGGCACTGTGCATGTAGTTTAAAGTGGTGATGCTTGGTCTTCTTCTAGGGCTCTTAACAGGGGGACCAGGGGATTCTCTGACTCTTTTTCTAGCTTTTGGGACCCTTCTCATCATGTTCTTCATCTTACTGAATCATGTTTTGTTGATATTCATAAGAGCCTGCCCTTTTGTGAAGGGATAAAGAGGAGGAATGAATCGGAAACGAAGGGGAGCTTGGTGGGGAGGGAGTGGAAGGAGAGGAGGGAAGAAGAATTTTTAAATTTTGTTGTGAATTTAAAGGCTGTCAAATGCTGAGATTAAATTAATGAGAAAAGCATCGGTTTGTGTCCATGTTAACACTAATGCCACTTAATCCCCTTCTGTGTACATTGGAGAAGAGTTCACTTTCATAATGACTTATTTGAGGGTATGGGAGGATAAGAACATCCCATGTCACACAGAGTGAAGCGAAGCAGGGATCCACTATATTGTTTTCTCAG
>NC_022032.1:23371838-23395261 GCF_000317375.1 Microtus ochrogaster | reverse complement strand
TCCTCATTGGGACTTTGGGAGCTCAGTCCAGTGTTCCAGTGTGGGTCTCTGTCTCTATCTCCATCCATCGCCAGATGAAGGTTCCGTCCAGATGGGATTCCCCTGAAATTTTTATATTGAAACTTGCTGAAGGCACGGACCTTCAACACATGAGCAGATTTGCCTTATCCTGGAAGCTTTACCTTTCAGTGTTTATAGATTCCAGCTGATTCATATTTTCCAAAACACTAATAACTAACAATGAATGCATTATACCATCAACATAAAATGCGTAGGAGAGAAACTCTGATGGTCCAATCATCTAATAATTACCCCAGGTTTGTAACCAAGGCAACAGTGGATTATTGCTTTTTTTTACATTTAATCTTATGTAGAAGAGAAAAAAATCCTTTTATCCTAAGGCAGACATAAAAATACATGTTTTAGTTATCCAAACACTTAGTCACTTGAATTCACTGAATTTCTTAAAAAGAGAATTAAAAACCTTAGAAAATCCAAGTGTTAGTGTTAAAATATAAATATATTAAATAAGATTTGATAAAATTATTTTCATGATATCGTTCCTTTAAAAGATTCCTTTGAGGTTTTCTTTGAAAGCAAAGTACAGAATTAAGGACCAAAGAAAGTTGTATGTTTCCACGGGTGGCTGTGATGCTCTCTTACCAATAAAGTGGAAGCCCATGGAGCAGTAGTTTTCTTGACTCTGAAATCAGTAGAATCATCAGGGGAGCTTACACCAAACACGCCTATCTCCAGGCCCTCACCCCATGATCCTCACTTGATTTTTGTTGCGGGACAGCCCAGACAAGAGAAGATGTTCTAAAAACCCTCCAGGTGACTGTAATGTGCACCTGGGATTGAAAGCCATTGGTGATCAGAAACACTGAGAGCAGGATCACATTGTCATGCACTGAACAAGATGCAAGACTTTCCCTCTGTCAATGCTCTTCTGCCAGTCATTGAGGACAAAGGAACACTGGGCTTTGCTTTGGTAGATGCGTACAGACCAACTTTGAAAACACCATCACTGAACCAGTTCCTCACTTTCCTTTATTTTATTTCACTGTGAAACAGGCAATCAAGGGAAAGGAGAAGGCAGCAAAACTGTTTGGGTGACTAGAAACTCAAGGGTTAAAAATCCACAGACTTCTTTACCCAGAGTCAATGTTTTGATAGGTGGTAAAAGATTGTTTGAGGTAGTTGTTCATGCTCTCTCTGCCAGAACATAGTCTAGGTGCAGTTTAAGCCATTTTAAATCCTCCGTGCAATGAGAAATGTCTTAGCTGCAGGTTTCCAGGTCCTAGAGTAAAGTGCATTGAAAATTCAAATAGATGCAGAACGGACAACTCTTTGCTGCTCTCATTGTCAATACACTGTAAGCAATAGGAAAACCCAGCAGACAAAGCAATCATAGAAAACCTCTAAGGATTTCATGAAAGATCTACAGTGTATGTATATAACTTGAAAAGCATCTTGTATATGTACACACACACACACACACACACACACACACACACACTTCTGTGTGAGCACATTCATATGCAAGTTCACACACACTGATTTATAAATCTTATCATCACATTTTTTCTATATTTATATTGCAAACATATTGGTTTACTCTTTATTAGCAAATTGCTTATTTTTACTACTCTAATGAGAATAATTATTTTTGGTCTAAAGAGAATAATATAGATGCAAAGAGCTCAACTTTAGAAGTGTCAGTGGTGTTTGCATGACAGGTAATGAGGCAATTTGGCAGAACATCAGAAACTAATTGAGCTCAGCTCACATCAATGAGGCTTGTTCAGCTGAGCCCATGCTTCCTAAAAAGAACAGCAGAATTAAATGAGACAATGTGACATGTACAATTTTAATTGGAAGCTCTAATTTAAAATATTTAAAAGCATGTTTAAAATAATTTGTGAATCCATACAGATGCTTCCTTCCCCAACTAATTAAGAATAGTCACTGGGTCATATAATGTCTGAATGTCAAAAGTATGAATTATTGAAGTCCCTGCACATATAAGTATACCTACACCTTTAGGCAAGATCAAATTTAGTTTAACAGAAAGAAATGGGAGAGAAACAACCCTCAAGACAGCAGAATGGTAGGCAATTTTTAATGTGGTATTTCTTAAACTATTAAAATACTAACACATTGTATATTTGTGTCTTTTTAAAATACAACTATATGTTAATATATATCAAAATAAGTCATCCAGATATATTAGGAATGTAAGTGGAACAGGACATTGCTATTATGGTGTATTTAGTATGCTATTATTTGTAATGTTACTATTTACTTGTGTAATTTGTTTGACTTTTGGTCTTATGTAGTAAGATGTATTTTAGAACAGCATATTTCCAATCCTAAAATTCTGAGTTTCTAATGTTTAAAATCTGTTTCCATTGATCAAAAAAGAATGACTTTATATGATGATTGATAAGTAAAGGGAAAAATATATGTGTTTGCTTTTAATGCTAAACTATTCATTACTGGGCAATAAATCACTCAGAATGAAAACTGTTAGAATCTGAAAACCTGCTAACTAAAAGTCTATTTGTGTAATGACTATGTACTAATGACTTAGAAGGAAATACAGTTTCTCAAGCTTTAATAACATATCTACAAGCTACTCCAGGAGCCCGAAATGATCTCTTAAGCCAAATATTACAAACTGAATGTTTAGTCACATCTCAACACATCAGTAAATAATAACAACAATGGCTTAGTAGAATACAAGATATTTTTAGCATGATTTTGCTATTTACCTTTTTTTTTAAATGTGGGTATCCTAAGAAATGTAATGAGTCAGTCTCATGAAGTGGTAAAAATAGAAGTTTTTTTTCCAAATGAAAAATGCTTAATGAGATAAGTGTAAAATTTTCAGAATAATTTTTAATGTAATGTGCAATCTAAGACGCAGAACTGAAATATATGAGAAAAGAAAACAGTAAAAGAGGCAAAGACAAGAAGTCATCTTATTTTCACTGGGGTCTAGAAAACCATATTAAAAAGAACAGAAAACACTGGGAGAAAAATAGGACCTAATAACAAGAAAATGGACAATTTTAAGTGAAACATTTATCTCACGCCTTGTATCTCTTTGTTCTAATATATAACCACTTCTTATATTATTCTGTACATTACATGTTACCCAGAGACTTTATTTTATCTTGTAGAATTGCAGAGGGATGGAAGATCAGAGGGAAAATACCACATAGAAAAAGAAGGCTTAAATCTTTGTGTGTGTGTGTGTGTGTGTGTGTGTGTGTGTGTGTGTGTGTGTGATATTAAGCATGGACCACTCTTCATGGACACACAGACATATATACACAAATAGCAACTGAGATGTATCCAAAAATTCTGAAACCAAACTTACTGATTTTAGTCTTTGCACTTCTGTCCTGACTCTATAGTTAACAAACGATCTCTCTTTGCAAGTTAGTCATTATGCTCGAGATAAATTCAAAGACTATTGCTACGTGCAATCCCTCCAGTCCTACGTGTGAATGTGTATGGAAACTAGCTGCTTTGTTTCCTCCTGAAATGCAACCTAATGCTGATTCCACACCAAAATCTTAGATTGCTTTGCAGGTGATACAAGAATTAGGCTTCACATTTCGGGGTGTGGTTTAAACAGTAATTTTATATTTCAAATTATGAGAGAGGAACATAATTTTGGAAGCAAATACTTTGAACCTTGGAAACAACATCTAGATGTTCATATTTACCTTTCTAATCAAAGTTGATGTGTTTTTCAAATCTTCAAACTCCATTGGGGAAGTATTATGGCCATGAAGCAGTTTTGCTGCACCCTGTTGTGAAAATAGGCATAATACAGAGCTGTTTCGTGCTGCGAGGGACCGTCTAGTGTTCTTTAACCACCCTTTACAAGTGGCTGTTAGTATATATACCAGTGTTCCCTTAGAATAATTTATCCTTACTCTAAACATGGAGAAAATGCTTCAAGACTCAAGAAATGAGGCCCACAAGCTTATTGTTGTGACTACTAGTAAGAAACCCTTAATCTGCAACTCTATCAGTGCACAATTTTTCCAAACATTCTTGATAACTATAAAGTAATGCTGTTGATAACAATTGTGCATATATGTATTTGCATACTTCCTGTTGTACAACCTTTTGCAGATACCTTAATGGTTGAAACTGTTAGCTGTTTGTATTTTGTGTATCAAAGTAGCCCAAAGTAGTGAAATCGAATGTTTCAGTGCTTCTTTTGTGAATTGTTTTTGTTGTAAACTTGCAATATATTCCATTTGTGAAATGTGTTTTAAGTATAAATACACATAACTTTTCTCTAGGCCAAAAGATATGTATGTTAAGTTTGAACAAAAAGGGAAAAACAGTCATAGTTATAAATTTCTTACAAAATCATCTTTTTGTGTTATTTTCTTCAATAACTTTATAGTTTTTTTTAAAAATTACACAAACCATAGTGTCAGTACAATCTGTTTCACTTAATTATTATAAGTATCCATGTGTCAGATTTCCTATGAAATTATGAAAATAAGCATTTTAATACATATATGTTATCAAAAATGAAGTTTCCTATAGATGCTTCTTTAAATGCTGTGAAATGTCTGAAAATACATTTTACTTTATTCTTTTGAATATAAAATATATTACCAATTAAATCATAAATTTCATGATATTACTTTACTAATAGCTCACATAATTAATTACTCATGTTTATTGATATATGCATAACACTTTAGATACAAAAACAAATAATAAACCAATAAATATCCAAGCTAAATTTTAAATCCTTTTTATTTAGTATTTAATTAACATTCAAACTAATGGTTTTCATTATTGCAGTATCAAAATTACTTCGTCCTAAAAAACAACTTTTTGTGAACAGTTTTGCTATTAATTTATAATACAGAATATAATTATGTGTTTAGATTTTGTTGGAAGTATTAAAAAAACAGCCAGACATGCTTTTTTCTTTATTTTTACAATTACATTATTAATATCAATTTTCCAAATTAAAGAGAAATGTACTATTTTCTATGAACTATTGAATCTAGATTAGCTCCCAGCCAAAATTTTCTGGGGTACCAATATGAAAAAATAATAGCTATAGCGTTTACTCATAGACTATACTAGTTAAAGCTGATTTGATTTAAAAAATATAATTAAAGCATTTTAACTGTATAGGCCCTACTCTATTGTAGAGCTTCAGAACCTTATGGTTTACAATAATATATAAATGGAGGTGCAATTTGGCAAACACTAACTTTTTGGCCAAGTCATCTTGTGTTAAGAGACTATAAAGTGTGTCCCGTGAAAGATGGTTTGTGTCAGCTGAAAATGTAGCCTGCAGATACAATTGGTGTGTTATTACTTTAAACTAGTTATTGTAGCCTTGCTGTGTATCTTTGCAAGTTCAGGGAAGAAAATATAAAAGCATAACCCAGACAGATCTTTAAGAATTTCTATGAATAACACGAATTCAATCCCAGAGTGTATTCATTTTGGTGAGTACTTGAAAATATATTGAATTCTTTCTGAAGAAGTAGTCGTATCTTGTACAAATAATAGGTGGAGTTTACCACAGTGTGTTACAGGCTTATGATCAAGACTTTAGGAATTTAAGCTAAGATATGACAGTAGAATGTCAGCCACAAAGGCTAAAATTTTACAACAAATCCATCCATAAACACAAAGATGAAAAGAAATACGCAATTCTCATGATCCTTACCAATCATCAAGCTAATTTAAACCACGTGTTAGTCTGTGCATAATTCTTAAAAACTTAATAAAATTATTCTAATATCAAAATGAAGGCAAAATATGGGTATTACATCAAAACATTATATATTAACATTAATATATTATTAAAGATCATTATTATTTAAACACACTTTGAGCTTGTTTTTTCCAATACAATAAAAGAAAAAAAATCATTTCATTGTAATATAAAAATCCATTCAATGAAGAGATTCTTTATCAAGGTAGAAAAATCTAATTTAATAAATGGTTTATTTCCTTTTATGATGTGACTTCTGTATTTGAGGAAATGTTATTTTGAGATAAATTATTAAAATTGTACTTTTTATTGATTTTTATTGAGCTCTACATTTTTCTCTGCTCCCCTCACTGCCTTTCCCCTCCTAAAAGCTAATTTGAATATATATTTAAATATATTATTTTAATAGTACTGTCATAATTTCAGATGCAATATTTTGTGTTATAAAGAAAATAAAACATTTATCATAGAAGTTAGAAATAAAATATTATTGTAAAAATTCACAGATAAGTTCATAGAGTCTGCTACAGTCAATATTTCTAATTTTATTACTCTGAGATTATAAACTGAAGTTATTTACTTTCATATGCAACTAGAAATTGTAGTTATGAAGATACAACATGATTATAATATGTATATAAAAGCCTAATATTTATATACACCAATTAAGCAATGAACCAGATAACTCATTATCACAATGAATCATTGACATCGTAAATAAATAACATTCCTTTTTTTTAGGAACCATTGAAAATTTATTTATAACTCTTACGATATTTACACAGGTTTCTTTAGTAATGTATCTAACATCTGTATGTCTTCAAGCAATTTACTAGCAAAAATATACTGTCTTTCATCACAGTTCTACATAGCTTATAAGTCACTTGGAACTAGTTATTTAAAAAATGGGTTCAGGTAGGTTCTACTTATAAAAGCATTTGTTTTGCAAGTCTGATTACCTGAGTGAGAACTCTGTATCCAAGATGGGAGAAAAGGAGCAGAGGATTTCTATACCTTGTCCTCCAGTTCTCACGTGCATGTGTCAGTGTCTAGTACGTTAGCGTTTCTGGGTAAGGACTCACGCAAATCAGGACACAGAGGATACAGAGTATGAACAACTGCATAACAATCTTATGACATTCTGTATAGACTAAAAAGCATTACTTCAACTATGAAACCCCCCTTTACCCACGTACATGATCATGAGAAACTCCTACCTCACCTTGCATGAAATAATGCCTCAATAAAAAGGAATATATATGTATATATACATATATATGTATGTGTGTATATATGTGTGTGTGTGTGTGTGTGTGTGTATAAAGAATCAAAGCAAAAGGTATACAGAAGTACAGTACTTCCTTAATCTATATATCTGGTGGAGCATGAAGAACTGCGCTCAAAAGCCACTTCCTTAACAAGAGTACAGATTCTGACAGAACTTTGAGAAATGAGCAGAGAAAGTATGCCTTCATCTAGGCTTGGTCTGTCAAGCAGTACTTTCGCAACATCTCATCTGTCCCTGGAGGAGCCTGCGCTCTAAGCCAGTTCTGTATCTCCCCACACATGAACACATTAACCCAAATACAAAAATCGCCAACACCATGCACACACACGCGCGTGCACGTGCACATACACACAAACACACACACACACACACAAACATGGAAATTATTTATTTTATGAAGAAAACTCTGCATCAGTTCCAAAAATTCTATTAGTCTAAGTACTAATTATTACAAGAATATCCTTTAGAAACCAAAAGGAAAAGAGAATGTCGATTTGAAAAATAACACATGGTATTTTTTAGTTTTATTGCTATATATAGTATAACAAGTAAATAGTATTTTCCGTTAGATTAAGAGGGGAAAAAATCTTTGCGGTAATAAATATGCTCCTGAACAACAAATTGACAGAATAATTTTGTATGTCACTGCCTACACAATTTCAGCTAACTTCTTCTCATTTCTTCTATTATAACGATGAAAAACATCTTTAAAAGCCTACTTGTCAAGCTCTTCATGAAGGGTTCATTACATAGTTGGCATTCTGTTGTTCCCTTAGCAAGGGATTCTATGTGGTACTCTAACCTGAGGGGAGACACCTGGTGGGTTTAATTAGATTGCATCTGGCAATAATTAGAAGCAAAAGGATAAAAGTGGTAGCAGCTGCAATCAGCCAGGTAAGTTGACTTTTTGTATATGAGTCAGTCCAAAAGGAAAGATTCCTGACCTTAAAAGGCAATAGAGACTCCACAGATAGACTTTGCACGCAGAGGGTAACGAAAATAACAACAACAAAAAAGGGATTAAGACCAACCATCAAGCCATATTTTTCAAATTGGGTTTCTGCAATGTATGAAACCCATGAGAGGCAAGAGCTACCCGTTTGATAGGGTACATGTTTTCTTGGGTGCATATTGTCTTACTTGATGGGAGTTTTAATGACAAAGTGAGCATTTAGTATCAGAGACTGTTTCTGAATTGCTGTTTTCAGCCCTGTCAGTTTTACTAAAGTGCCCAGCCAAAGTACTGTAAGTCATGGCAAATATGTAATCACTGTATGGTGGAGCAGCTGAGGTTGACACAGGACAGAATTATATGTAAACAACTTTTAATGACAGGGTCTATATGCTGTAGGTATTTTGCAATGAATCATTAGAGTCAACAGCGTTAGGGCAAAGTTCAGGATAGATGAGGTGCAGAAAATTTAGTATGGTGTTGAAGGAGCGGCGGGACTGCGTTCCCCGCCTGGCCACCCGCATGGCTAGCTTACGCCCCGAAATAATTATATGGAAACTATATTCATTTAAACACTGCTTGGCCCATTATTGGCTCTTATTGGCTAGCTCTTACATATTTATCTAACCCATTTCTAATAGTCTGTATAGCCCACAAGGTGGCTTACAAGGGAAGATCTTAACCTGCGTCTGTCTGGAGTGGGAGAACCATGGCAACTCTGACTCAGCTTCTTTCTCCCAGCCTTCTGTTCTGTTTACTCTGCCTATCTAAATTCTACCCTATCAGAGGGCCAAGCAGTTTCTTTTATTAGTTAACCAATGAAAGCAACAGATAAGATACAAGACCCACCTCCATCATTTATATGTAATCACTGTGTGGTGAAGAAGCTGAGGTTAACACAGGACAGAATTATATGTAAACAACTTTTAATGACAGGGTCTATATGCTATAGGTATTTTGCAAAAAATTATTATTAGAGTCAACAGTGTTAGGGCAAAGTTCAGGATAGATGAGGTGCAGAAAATTTAGTATGGATCTTATTTCTCAAAAGGATAATCGTATTTATTTCTTGAGTAATTATAAAACATGCTAAATGCCTCCTTGCCTTTTCTCTGCTAACTCTTAATTTGCATTCAGATGTAGAATTGGTTAAATCAAATGAAGCCGCTGGACCCTTATTTATGCTTGGGACATTGGTATTGATTTGTTTATAAGATGGCATATGCTAGATACTTTGAATAAGATATTTTGTTGGAATGAATGGAAAAGCATCATGATCTGTACCTTCCTTTTCCATGTCATCTGTCTGTTTCTGTCTCTGTCTCTAGCTCACAATCACGTGTGCACATGTGATAGGAAGATTCTTTGTCATCTTGTATACATACATAAGTCATTTCTAAAACTTACATATTTATCTACGATCATATTCGTATCATAATCAACAAGATCCCACCTCAAAATTACTGCCATATGCATCATCAAAAACACCTATCTAACAAAACCATATAAAATATCCCTAGTGTTCATATTTCTATAGGTCACCCCATGTCATTCAAATCACCTGATTTGTTTGCATTTGGTTTATTTCAGAGAAAAGTGGAAGTAATTTAAAAAGAGAAATAATTCCTCTAATGGAAACATGGTACAATACAGAAAACCTTTTATCATCCTATTTTTTTTTAGTATAATAAAGGATTATTTATTTAAAAGTAGATTCACAGATAACAATCCTCTGCTGGACCGGGGAACAGCAATCGAATCCCACAGCCAGAAAAGAGACTGGACACATGCTTTACATCAGCATATATAGTATAAGAGGCCACGCCCAAGTGGGCAGATAACTTAAAGGCTACTGGTGGTAGGAATTCCTACAGCACCTCCCCCTTTTGTTTAAATAAGAGCTTTCTAAGCCTAATACAAAGTTATATACAATAAGAACAAATATCAGGCATAAAAATTGGAATTACAACCAGCATAAACGATATCAAAGCAAGAAACATGTGATAAATGTTTCAATAATTATCCTATTTTAATAAGTTTAAATATTGTATAATAAAGAAGTTGGCCAAGCCATGAGAGGAAAGTAACTACAACTATCTAGTCTTCAACTGCAATGAAGACCCAAGAAGGGAAATAATATTACTTGAGTAAGCAGAAAGTGCAATCAAACAACTTCCAAAATGTGCAACAAATGACAGAGACAACTGGCTACCTGGATAATTACCCAAAGTCTCATTTGCAATGTTGATAGGTAATCTTCAACCACTTCAAAGAGCTGGAGAATATGGCATTTAAATAACTTAGGGTTTTGTTGAAGTGACACAATTGCTCCTGGCAGCACTGATCTATTCCTTAGAGAATGTTGAGCACTAAAGACACTCCACTTGGAGCTTATTTTCTTCTGGGCAAAACTGGCCTTTGGGCAAGGAACTGCCCATGCATCGACCACTGACAAAATGCACAATGTTCAGACAGAACAAGGAATGCAAGAAAAAAGATTGTCAAATTTTGCTGAGACAGGATAAGATGGTTTTGAAATTTTTGCCTGCCTCTGAAAATTATCTGTCAGTTACTTTAGGCCTTAGCCAAAGTTGGTTGCTCTATCATCCTATTTTAATAGGTATAGTCACTGCTCATTCTGGTCAATATGGTGTTCACTTGCCATGTTTGGCTGTTGAGCACCTGGATTGTAGCTATTGTCAGTGAAAAACTGAATTTTGGGGATTATCTAACTTGTGATGATTAGACATTAGGCAGCTACCTGTGTCTAAAGCTATCATATCAGCAAGTAATTGAAGACTAAAAAGAGGACTCAGCAGAGGACTATTCAGCAGGACTGCAGTCTGTTTCAGAGTCGTATATTGCCTTACATGTTTGCATTCCCAGCTCCTTGAAAATGGGAACAAGGCTATAACATTTCCTTGCACTTTTAATAAAAGGTTTCTAAATGTAATTAAAGTAATTAGATAAGAAAAGTGGGGTAATTAGGTGGAGAAGGTATTGCTTGTATAGTAAGGAGTGTGGAGAGAGGAAAATGAGGAAATGAATGGATGGAATAATTCACAATACGGATAAAGGTTTGTAGGGCCAGGGTCCTGTTCAGAGGTGTTTCTGTATCACACAGTGATATGGTCCACATCCACACCACGTCATTGAAATAGAAGTCAGGGTGAGAATCTGCACATGAGAGGTTTGATTTTTGGATCAGTGTGGGACACAGGAACAAAACTCAGCAGGTTCTGGAGAGCTCAGAGCACAGCCCTTTTTACCATATCAGCTCTTTCCATGGGGTCAGAGCAGGGGCAGAGAGAGCAGATGCAAGCTAGCCCACCTTCAGTAAGACAAAGATGCTATTCTAGTGTTGGAAATTTAGCCCAGGGCTAAGCTAGGGAAGGATTAATCCATGGAGGGTAATACAGTGAAGAAAAAGGGTACCTTGACTTGCATAATTAGGCGCTAGCACAGGCAGTAGTGGTGATTTGCTACATTCTCAAGCTAGGGGCTCTGCTTTATGTTTTAAGAAAATTAATAATGGAAACTAAACCCAACAGCTCTTATGCATCTATTATAATCTGTCAATCATTTTGCTTAATGGGTTTAATGGGTTTCAAGAATTATCTCATGTCACGAACATGCACACATATGTGCGCACACAAGCATGCCAAATCATGAGAGAGAGAGAGAGAGAGAGAGAGAGAGAGAGTTTCACAACAGGCTCTCCCATTTTCTTCTTGTACTAAATAAGAACTGACTACCCATGGGTTTGAAGAACCCCACTCATTTCTGGAAATGAGCATCAGTATCCACAAAACACATGGGTGCATTTACTTTTCTCTTCTTCTTCTTAGAGGCATAGGATGCAATTCAGGCTCCCAATGGTCAGAGCAAAGCAGAAGAACCCATTTCATTTTATGTGACAGCAAAGCAGGTTTTCCAAGCTATCATTTCTTCAAAAAAATGTATTGAATACGGGAACCCAAACTCTATCTTTGGCTTGATTCTAATCTTGTCTGTGGAAACAGATTCATTTCAAATCACAGCTTTGGCAGGTTCACGGAATCTGCATGGAATATTCTTGCATGCACAGAGGTAAGTTTGTCAAACAACTCTAAAAGAACTGTCATTCTGCTGCACAGTTTTTTGGGAAAAGTTTTGATCTTCTTCATTTCTAAATCTGGAGAGCACATCAAAGGAAGACTGGCTAATTGCATGAAAGATGTTTGAGATAAAGCATGAATCAGGGCTGCCCCTTCCTTCACTGAGTGCCACTGTTGCCTGCACACACATCCTCTCTGGAAAGGGAGGGAGGGGCCGTGATCCTCTGGCTGTAGCCATCCTGAAAGAAAGAACCTGACTTTTCAAAGTTTCCCTGCCAGGGAAACTCATTACTCAATGAAACTGTGGCACCGAAATTCAGATTATTTTTTTTCATTTTTCCCCATTTTCGATGAATAGCGAGTGGCAAAATAGTAACTATCATGATTATACCCTTAAAAAATTTAAAAAACCACTTATTTTGATCATATGTTCCTGTTCGCCTATTGCTTACTTGCCGCAATTGATGTTCAAAGGGGTGGGTGAAAAAGTCAAGATGCAGATTAGTGGGTTAGACTAGCTGCAAAGTGGTTAGCAATGATCTGTCAAAGAAACAAAGCCTCAGATACTTTGTCTAAGCTATTTTTGAAATATGAAATATTAAAATTAAAGGCATAAAATAAACTTTCAATTAGTTCTAAAATTGAAACAGAAAGGATTCCTTGATGTAAATTTTGATACATTTAATTTGAAAATGAATGTTGATACATCCCCTTAATTGCAAGCATATCTGAAAATTGGATGCTTTGTTCACTGAAAATATATTTTATTTAAGTACGTCGATAATTTAGACTTTCTACTTTATTGTATCTTGCCACAATGAGGATGGAATCCAGGACTACTGTCTACTACACGAGCACTCCATCAACGAGGTCCATCGCACACCTCATTTTTACTTTTTATTGAGTCAAGTCCTCACTCTGTTATCAGAAATGACCTGGAATACTCTGTGAAGAGCTGGCACATGATGCCTGAGCAGAAAGAAATAAGAGACTGCTTCACCATGTCCATCTCATTTACACTTTTTGTTATTTCAAGCTACTTTTAAAGCTGTTCATGTAGTGTGTATCCAATTATTTCTATTGAAAATGGATTTATGGGGAAAAGGAGCATCCTTTTGCTTATTTTCTGATATTATTAAAATAATTCAAGTAACTCACCCCCCCCCACCTTCAGGGTTGAAGATATACTGTAAGCAGCTGCATTATGCTACATAGCCGAGGTCTTGGGCATCAATTTGATTTACTCTTTTGTAATTTTGGTTTAAGCAGCATTGTAGCATCTCCAAGTTAGAGTCAAGAAGTGTAATTTGCCTGGCCATCGAGGATATTATTTTTGAGTCCTATAGGAGATAAATTAATGTGGTCCGTGCAACAGACACATATGAGGAATATTATTAACATTATTTCTTTGATATAAAAAAACTTTAACATACATTATGGTGTTTATAAACACTTTCTTGTATTGTTTTTTTCCTAAGTCAGAGAGACCAATTGATAGAAAGCTTCCAAATTAATAACATTGGATTGCAAAGATCTAGTTATTGTATTGAAAAATTATCTTGAAAGTTCTCATTGCTGGATCTTTTCCTTTAAGTCAGACATTCCAAAAGTATTTATCTTTGGGGGACTTAATACATGTAACTAGAGTTTTATTATAGGGAACAGAATAAATAAATCTGCCATGTATAGGGTGGGCACTAATCTGCTTGTTGGGAGAGAAGCAAATGCCTGTCCTGTGAGAAGGGATGCCATGGGACAGACAGGGAGGTTTCTGTGATACTCCATGAGGTCACAGCTTAAGTCTAGATCAAGGTGTAAGACTGTGACCAAAGTCAAGATGGCATCTGTGTTACTTACCTCCTTTGACTGGTTCTCGGTTCTGACACAGAAGGGTACTGTAGTGTCAAATACTTTAATACCCCCTGATTGGCTGCCAGAGTTGCTCCACTTCTGAGCTAACTAAGCAAAAGCCCCAGGGCGTTTATTTGTAAGATGCTGAATCTCATTAAATTGTGTTATGTGTCTGTGTGCTGGTTATTGAATCCAGAGCACCCAGTACTTGTTAAGTGCACTCTCTATCACTGAGTAATATCCTTAGACCTTCATATTTTCAATTTAAATTGCATTTTAACAAATTCAAATTAGACATAAATGTTCTTTGTATGTTATGAACTCTTCTTTTGACACATTAGGCTGTAATTCCACCATTGCTCAAGTCAAGTGTGATATTAATTTGGAAGAGAATTGTGATTAAATATCACTTTACTTCTTGTAGCAGAACATATGTTGCTGCAGATAAAAAGTGCAAACAGATTATTGGTTTAAATGACATAGTCGATAAAAATTCTGCAGCAGCCAATATGCAAGATACAGAAGCGTGCATTTCCTGCCCACAAGAAACTCACTGTCTGGTACGAGAGAAAGATATATAAATGCAAGAACAAAATGCAAGTAACATGAGTTATAACAGATTTAAGAGCCCAGTGCTAAGAGGATATAGAAAGGCAATTACCTCTGCCTGGAGAAGTAGATTAACTTCCCAAGGGAAGTGACTTTTTCAATAAGAGTTGAAGGTATGATGGGATAATATCAGACTCAGCAAATCTTGAAATGTGATATTTGCAGTTAGTTGAGGTGAGTGTTCATGCAAGGACAGAGGAAGTTGAGTAGGATGAAATATGGGTTGCAGTTCTTTTGTTTACATCAATCTCATGGGTTCTCTTTTAGAAATGGGTACACCAGGAACAACCTCACTCTAGTTTTTTTTCAGAAATTATTTTGGGACCTTAGGAGCCTTGCAGACATCATGAAAAGAATGTATTTCAAAACACTTATGGCATACCTTAAAAAGCATTTCAGGCATACAGTGTAATAACAGAGAGAATAATATTAAAATGGTGATATGTGGGATTTAAATATGGCATTTAAAGTCCTTAGAAATCACAGAAAGGAAAAAAATAACATGAAAAGGAGAATAAGATATATTGAGTAAGGAAGCATCATCAATTTCTTTTGTTTTCAGATGCTTGATTCTGTCTTTCATAATTTATGACAACATCAGTTTGATCATGGGATAGAAAGATGACTACTTTTAGTGGAGGCAGCAAATTGCCTTGTATCCAATGTGGAGGAAATATATTTCAGAATTATGTCACTGGACAATAAATTTTACTTTGGGATAAACTTTATGCTATTTAAGAAAATGGCGGTGTGTCCAAGA
Source organism: Microtus ochrogaster (assembly GCF_000317375.1). NCBI lineage: Eukaryota > Metazoa > Chordata > Mammalia > Rodentia > Cricetidae > Microtus > Microtus ochrogaster. Next base: position 23,379,928 of record NC_022032.1, on the reverse strand, counting down.
TATCATTGCATTTCAATGTTCATGTGCAATTAGCAACATGAGGCATTAGGTTAGTTATCTGTGGGAAAATCTGAAAGTGTACTACAAAAGGGAATAGTGTCAAATTCCCTTTAGGTATAATATAGCAGATGATACACACACACACACACACACACACACACACACACACACACCATCCTGAAAAATATTTTGATGTGCATTAGTGCAAAAGCAATTATATATAATGATATTGCACAGTGACTGCTTTTTATTAGGCCAAAACAGAGAAGTGGGCCAGATACTAATGAATTTCAGGACAAAAATGTTCAGTGAATAACATCCCATTTACATGGCAATCTAATGAAACAAGCAACCAAGAATATCTATAGACCTAGAGAAACAGCTCAGTAGGCAAAATTTTGTGCTTCTCTCACAGCTGACCTGGGTTTACGTTCTATCACTCACTTTGCTAAGTCCACGTTCCAGAAGATCTGGCATCTCTTCTACTCACTGTTCTTTAATCAGAGGACTTATCTTTTCTTCATAATTAGACAGAAAGGCAATGAGAAATTATAAACTTCTCTGTAAGGATCAGGAGAACTTGGGTATCTCAACTACACAGACATGAATTACATTTAGAGCAGAAACAATATGTGATATAAAGCAAAATTCAGAAAAAAGAATAACCAAACACTGGGTTTCTTTCCTATTTCTTTCCATTTTTTCTTTTCTTTTTTTTATTTGGTGGGGGGAGCAAAAGATGAGTGTCCATGAAATTCAAGCTTCTAAAAACAAACAAAAATTTTCCATAAAATTCTTCTCTTTACAGATATTTAAAATATTTTGATTATTGTACATCCTAATTTTTTCTTGTCTATTTTATATATAGTAGATTTAAGTAAATATGAGGCAATGTTTTCAAAGGTTATAATTTCTTGTTTGTATAGGAGGGAATGAGAGTCAATGAATGGACAGGACGTAGGAAACTCATGAATTCTAGATTCTCTTCTACATTATATAAAGTTAAGTTTATTGGAGGTAAACTTACATAGATCTGTCATGTGTACACTGTGAGATTAAATCCTGAACGGGTACTGTAGCTGCCTTACCTTTCCTATATTATCTCATTACCTGGGCTGCTAATGTTTATTTAGATGGGAAAAGACTAAGAGATCAAGTCCGAACTTGAATATTTTGAAAGTGGTAAATACAGAGTTGTCAAGGTCACAAGAAGGTGCCTGAAGACCTAATCCCAGGTCCTAATCGTCTAGTCTATTGTATTTTTCTTTACAAGCTGTAAATACATGTTCTTATCTGAAAATATATTCCTTTCATCAACTAATATATTCATCTAAGTAAATGCTCTTAAATTAGGAATTTAATTTATCTTAGTTAAATAACCACTTGTCAGTTACTGCCCGTCACTCCATCTGCCAACATGTTTTTGAATCCTAATATTCTCATCCAATGCATTAATTGTCTTGGTGCTTAGAGACACTTAGCTGTTATATTTATCTTCTCTTCCTCTCTTTCTATTTTTTTTTTGACATAGTTATTGTTACTTCCTAGATCCCAGTAACTATAGCAGCAGCCATAACAACAGAAAGAAATCCATGTGTTCTCACTTTCTGCTTTCTGAGCCCTGTGCTTATTTACAAAGCCACCGATTCAACGGTTCACTTAACCTCATTTCCCTACTATCATAGATATACGAGGTTAGAATGTTATCTAAGAAACTGACCCCAGTTTGACAGACAATTAGCATGTTTGTGTTCTCCTTCAAGTAATATTTGAATGAGAAGTTGACCCAGAATTATAGGTTATCAGCAGCAGCACACGAAGTGTAAAGGAAACTGAAGACATGTCATCTTTCAAGATTATTTTTGTTACATAAACAAAGCTTTGCATAATTGCACAGAGCTGCAAACGATAGTAAATTTAGATTTCAAATTTATCACCTATAATATGTGCAAATTTTTCAAGGTTTTAATGAATCCATGAAAAAATAATATGTGCTCCTAGAAAAATATGGAACAGAGTAGCATGACCTTATTCTCTTATCAAAAGCATCCAAATAATGGCCATTCATTGAATCTGTATCTGAAATGAATATTTTTTTAAAAAAGCAAAAGTACTTGTCAGAAATGGAAGGAGCATTTGAATGTGGAGTGAGTGAATTCTGTTAACAGTGAAGTACCACAATAATGACAAGCAAGTCTCTCACTTAGTGACAGCACTTGACAATGGTGAGGAGGAGCAATCTGTTGAGAAGGAGTTCGGATGGACTCACGCTAAAGGGATGGATGTCTAGATGTTGTTGATCATGAGTTTTGTCTCAGGTGCCTGAAACCCAAGGTATCTGATCTGAACTTTTGCTTTTCTCATTCAGCCCCCAAACATATACCTGTCTTGTGCAGCTTTTACTAGCATTTTCTAGTTTGTCATTTTGAATATAATTAAGTTTAGTCTGCAGAATCCACTTAAATCATAATACTGTCTGAACTTATCTTTCATCATCTCTTAATGGACTCACACAATAACCTCTATCATCTCTGTTACCATTTTTCTTTTGTTCTCTTAATGTTCATTTATAACACAACAGCCAAATGGATCTTTATAGAATGACTAGGTTGTGGCAATGTAGATCTGTGATTTCTCTGAACCAACACTACAGCTGGTTTCTATTTCAGAAAGAGTGTGAACCAGTCTTCCTGACAGCAACGGAAACCTTTAGAGGTTGCTAGGTTCCATCATCCTCCCAGCTCTCCCTCCTGCTCTTCTCTAAACCATGGGGTTTAAATCCTCTGTGCTGATTGACAGCTGCTAAGAGAAAGGGGTTGGGCAGCTCACTCTCTAGAATATGTCTCTGTGCCTAGGTACTTTGACATACACTGACAACAATAAATGGTATTTTTTTTTTAAAAAAAAAAAAAGCACCTGTAATTAGGAGAGGAAAATGGGAGTGATGTGGGAGAGTGATTTGGAGGAGAGATAATGAGGGTGTATTTTATCAAAAAATCTTCAAAATAATACCTAATTATTAACAAAAATATTAAAATAAATCCTATCTGTTATCTGTTCTCTCTATGTGCCAAAATAGCCTCCACATTCATTTAGTTAATTCTTTATTTCCTTCCCCTAATAAATGAACTGAGTTTTTTCTAAACAAAGTTTTAGTGGTATCACTTAAACTTATAAATATGCTTGCTGAAATACTAATCTTTTCACCATTTTCTTCTTATTACACTTACTACTCTCCAACATTCTATACAAAACACTTAGATACTTATTACATCCCCCTCTATGGACTGTGAACTGAGGAAGGGTGTTATCAAATCCAAGCCAAAAGTCCGACGATAATTTCTGGAAGACACCAGGCATTCATTAACTGCTTTGTTAAGAATGTCATTACTGTCAGAGTTTCCTAATACACTCTCAGGAATGGAGGCATTTTACTTTTTGACAGTATTTCAGTTGGTTCATCTACTAGAAATGGCTAAAACGTCAGTATCAGTGTTATGAAATTAAGGAGAAATTTAATGTAATCCATGGCACATTCGATTCAATGTCTTGCATGATTCAGTGAGATAGTAAACTTTGGGACTTCCTCCTTTATTTAGTCCTTTAATTTATTTTTAGTTTTTTTAGGAATTAAGAAAGTAGTAAATACAGTATAGGAGTGATTGACTAAAACAGAAGTAAGTTTAATGTCTGGCTTATCACTTACCAATTTAAACCCATTAACATTTGACTTATCTTTCATTAATCTCTTTCCTTATTGAAATCCATCATCTAATTTTTATTTATAATAAGGAAGAGAGAAAAATATTAGCACTGAACAAAGTAGTACAGAGTTAAGTCACAATAGATATTTAACTTCAAACTATTACTTTTTATGAGAATGGAAAACCTAAGCTGTGTGCTGGTAAGAGGGAGCCATAGTATGTAAGCCCACTGTAGCAACTCCATAAGCCATGACTCAGGGTTTGACCAAATCTGATGGCTTATGAAGATGCCTTTGTGTCTCCAAGTCTTTGTTCCAGATAATTTAAAATATGTTGAATCGCAATGTGCATATGATATCAAAATGAAGACATGGAACATCAACTGAAATTCTGCTTAGTGATAAAGTGTAATTTTATAAATAAACTCCTGGCAAAGATTATTTTAGAGTTGTTGAAAGGAATGCCACTTGTTTGTCTCCAGATACTCAGCCCCAAAATAATCACACAGAAACTATATTATTCAAGTCATTGCTTGGCTCATTAGCTCTAGTTTCTTATTGGCTAACTCTTACATTTTAATTTAATTCAAATCCATTAATCTGTGCATCACTACGAGGACATGGCCTACCAGCAAATTTTCAGCATGTCTATCTCTGGTGGAGGCTCCATGGCTTCTCCCTGACTCCACCCTTCTTTCTGACAGCATTCAGTTTAGTTTTCCCTGCCTAGGTCTGTTCCCCTATAGCTCTGCTATAGGTCCAAAGCAGTTCCTTTATTAACCAACAATATTCACAGCACACAGAGGGGAATCCCACATCATATAATAAGTATTGAATACTTTATTTCTTTTATTTTTGATGTTATGAAACAATAGTATTATTTACCCCTTCATTTTCCTCCAGCCAAAGCTTCTCATATACCATATACTCCTCCTAGCTCTCTTTCAAATTTTTTGTTATGCAAATTTATAAGGTGCATGTATATGCATTGAACATCTGCCACACCCAACATGTAGAGGTCAGAGACTTGCAGGTATAAGACCCGTCATTCCACCATGTATGTTCTGGAATTATTACTCAGATTAGCAGGATTTACAGTGAGTGTCTTCACCTGTTCACACATCTCATACTTTTTAGGAACAAGATTTACTGTTCTTTCTATATTTAAATGAACCCAACAGAATAAAAATATCACATGGCATGAGACCTCAGAGAGGCACTCTTGTCATCAGTTCCTTAATAAAGTATATTTTTATTTGTTTTGTTTATTTGTTCCTATGAAGGAAATAAGAATGATCTTAATTTATCTTTATCTCAATGAAAGTAAAATCTAATGAATGACAGTTAAAATTTTAATATAGCTGAAGGTACATTAACTCTACCTTGTATTTTGGGTTTTAAACAGAGCTCAATAAAAATAACAAATAAGAAACAGTAATCTTCACTAAAATTTAAGCATGTGATAAATATATGTATCATTTTTTTCAATATGTACAGCACCTTAAATTTTTATTGAATATCATCACAAAATTTAAAATCAAAAGTACAGATAAACTTTAGTAATTTTTCCAACATAATATTTTTATTGATTACTTTGGAATTTCACATAATTCACCCTGACCACACTCATTTTCCAGTTCTCTCAGATCTCAGATCAGACCCTCACTTTTTTGACCACCCCCCAAAAATGAAAGACATGATTAGTTGTATTCTGTTAATCAACATGAAATACATAGGATGTCCCATATTTGCATTATTTCAGGTGACACATACACAAATAATGTGCATATATATAATATATATTATGTATAAAAGGATTTTGCTTACCTAATTTCTATGAGTACATACAACTGTGCTATTGTTTGTTAGCTCGTTGGGCATTTTTTTTTTGTTCTTATAGATTTTCTGCAGTTCTTTAGCAATCAGAATTCCAGGGCTGTGTAATGAAGGAACAGTGCACACAGTTCATTTAACGAACCAGAGTGCGGCATGATGGAGAAGATGCCATTGTATGGAATAGATACGTGAGTAAGTCCTGTGACTTGCTGAGCTAACTATTCTTCTGAAGATGTGTGCAAACATGAATTTACTGGGACTGACAACAGACAGACAGAAGACCCGGGAAGCAGTTATTTCCTAATCCAGCTCAGCATCTGTCCTGGTGGCCCAGAAATTTATTAGGGCTATGTAGAGGTCTGTAAGTGAGGAGTTACTACTAGGATCATGGAGTACCCTTGGACAGCAATATCACCTAAAACTCCATTGCCACTCCCTGTTCAACCTTCAGCTCACTTCCCTGAAGATTTTACTCTCTGCAACCATTGCTTGCAGCTTCTATCCCAAACCTTGAAGACTGTTAGCATTCTGAGGATTGTGGATGGACGTTTTACTTCAGAGGAAACTGCAAAACAGCCCCAATGCAACCTCAATGCATGCTAACACCTCATCCAATATATTGTTGTATTATCCAAAAACAAATTCCTTGTAATTTGGAAATAAACAAGAATGACCATTAATGTTCTCTGACCACACAAAGATCTGCTATCCTATGGCCAGAAATGTCTTGCAACTCTAAATAATTAGGAAGACTCTATATACTTTTCTGCAGTGAAGCTTCAGATAGCATGTTGTGCAGTGGAATTGTGAATAGCTCATTTCATACCCAGCCCAGGGAACTCACTCTAAGAGTGTCGATCCGTATCTATCTCCCAAGTGTTCTTTGTAATAATTTGGGATGCCTGGTAGATTCCACTAATCAATTAATTACATGATAATTTTACAACTTTCTAAAATATATTTTTTTAATTTTTTATTGAGAAAAAGAGAAAAAAAAAGTTTCCGCCTCCTCCCAGTCTCCCATTTCCCTCCAGCTCCTCCCGCCCTTCTTCTCCTCCCCCAACTCCTCTCCCCCTCCCTCTCCAGTCCAAAGAGCAGTCAGGGTTCCCTGCCCTCTGGAAAGTCCAAGGTCTTCCCTGCTCCGTCCATGTCTAGGAAGGTGAACATCCAACTGGCTAGGCTCCCACAAAGCCAGAACATGAAGTTAGATCAAAACCCCATGCCATTGTCCTTGGCTTCTCATCAGCCCTCATTGTTAGCCATGTTCAGAGATTCCGGTTTTATCCCATGCTTTTTCAGTCATAGTCCAGCTGGCCTTGGTGAGCTCCTAATAGATCAGCTTCTCTCTCAGTGGGTGGCTGCACCCCTCGTGGTCCTGACTTCCTTGCTCATGTTCTCCGTCCTTCTGCTCCTCATTGGGACCTTGGGAGCTGAGTCCTGTGCTCCAGTGTGGGTCTCTGTCTCTATCTCCATCCATTACCAGATGAAGATTCTATGGAGATATGCAAGATATTCCTCAGTATTGCTACAGGATAGGGTTATTTCAGGTTCCCTATCCTCAGCTGCCCAAGTAACTAAAATATTTATATGAAAGTTGTATTCTGCAATAATAATTAAGGAGATTATGCCATAAAATATTCTTCCTGGAGCATTATTTTAAAATCAAACATCTTACTGCATTTTACATTCACAAACAAAGGAGAAAACAGTGACTTGTACATTTTGGGTAGTTACTCCAAACTAAACGTTCCTGTGAACAAGATTTAATATACTGATAGGTAGAGAATTTCAAAATACCTTCACTATTACAAAAAATGAAAAATGATTAAGTACATATGCTTCACTGTAATGTAAGTGCTGTGAATAGTTAAAATTGTACAAGTACTTCATTTCCAAAATTACTTTCTAAACATGAATAAAAGCTTTCCATATGAGGCTTTCATGGTGTCAATATACAAGCAAAATACAATTATAATGTATGTAGAAAATATTTTGAAAATAATATTTATCTACTTTTCCTTTTAAAATATTACTTCTACATTACACATTATAAAACATAGTCTAGATAAAAAGAAACAATTTCCCTCATGGTCCTTACCTTCCCACACCTGTTACCAAGGCTGAACCTTCTGGGAAAACCATAGTTGGGCCTTGTTCTTTGTTATCATTTAAATTACTATTAAACTCAATTCTCAACTGAATATAATAGGTTTGCAACATATTTTTGTACATTTTCTTAAATAGCTGCTATTCATTTTGATCTTATTATAGAAGCATATTTATGTTCTCATTTATGGGCATATAATGTGTGTGTATTTGGTAGAGGTCAGCAGTTACCTTGATTGTATTCATGGGTTAGAAGTCATCTTATATAGAGAATTAGGGTTTCTCACATGAACCCTGAGCTTTTTTTTATGGTTTCTTTTTTTTATTAAATTTATTTATTTATTGAGGATTTCTGCCTCCTCCCCGCCACCGCCTCCCATTTCCCTCCCCCTCCTCCGATCAAGTCCCTCTCCCTCATCAGCTTGAAGAGCCATCAGGGTTCCCT
>NC_022032.1:23343656-23371732 GCF_000317375.1 Microtus ochrogaster | reverse complement strand
CGATCCTAGAGAAGCTAAATTAGAAGGTGAATCCAAAGACAAACATATATAGGCATCCCCCTGAATATTAACCTTCATCAGGCGATGAAAGGAGACAGAGACAGAGACCCAAATTGGAGTACCGGACAGAAACCCTGAGCTTTTTGATTTGTTATTCTATCAACTCAGCTTCCTCTTGGAATTTGTTTTCTCTTCCTCTAAGTGTTGGAGTTACCGAACATCTACCCCACCCTCATAGTACTTAGATTCTTCAGTCTTGCAAGGTAAGGATTTTCCTCCAAGGCATCTTACTACCTATAACAGTACTTTTCACTCCCAAAATAAGAGATCTAAAATGTTTTGATACTAGACTCACACTCTATAGTACATAAGGGTTTTATTTAAAACATTGGAGAAATGAGGCAATAGGAATAAACTGTATGAAGACTGCTAGTAGCTCATTGTTATATTGAAACTCTAACGTTATACATAGTTTTATTTTAACTTTATTACCACCAGAGCCTTGAATGCTGGCCCTAAAATTCCTCATGATGAATAAAATGCATAAAGAGTTGTGTGAAGTACTTGGTCCTAGAGACAACAATAGAATTACATTTCTAAGGAGCTAATATATCATGTCACCTTATCAATTATATAAAAGCAAATGCTTTCATGAAATAGGGGATATAGGAAAGGAAGTTTGGAGAAAATAGAGACCATGTGTTCAAAATAAATGGAGACCATGTGTTTTGTTACAAAAACCCCACAGTTAGAAGGGAACAAAAGAGGTGTTATGAGAAGCAATCAAGAATCACTATAGATACCGTGAGATCTGAGACAGCAATAGAAAGCTCTTAGAAAATAATATAGTTAAGAAGTAAAATATATATATATATATATACATATATATATATGTGTATATATATACACATTCACACAATACCTTCACTGAATTTCAAGTATTATAGGTAAATCCCTTTATCAGACCTTGTCAAAAATAATGAATAGATGAGTACATCTCTTTCCATAATATCCATCTGCTTAGAGTATTCATTGTTATTGGAAGGCTGTATAAAGTGCTTGTCATATTCCACTCCCTCTGCAAAGTACCATTTATTTATCACATTTAATTGTGTAGATAAGAATACTGATGACTTTAAGAGATTAAGTAACTTGCACAAGCTGTAATAGTTCATGAGTGCTAAATCTATCTTATTCTACTTCTAATTCTTTACACTCTGCCATATACCCACCTAATGAGAGACAGTCTTTCTCTTTGCTTATATTTGTGTGTATGCAAGTGTGCTGCAACACAGTAAAACACAATTAAACATTCTAATTTGGAAACATATACAAAATATTTCCCATAAATTATCATAGGGATATTTATGAATATGAAATTCTCAAACAGTACTTGGTAATTAAGGTTTCACTGCATTCTTAATAATGCTGGGGATTTATTCTGAGTCAGGAAAAAAGATTATTTGGTAAGAAAATATTAACTAAAACAGCATATTTAGGAACTATCAGGTAGCTCAAGGTGATTGGTTTGTATAAAGGAAGAATAGTAAATAAGTTAATGCCTGAAATGTAGGGTCCTAAACAGATGCTTCTGAAGAGAAAGACAGAAAGGGAGAAAATATGAAAGTAGCATAGGAGGAAATGAACTTGCAAAGTCAAACCATAAGGAGGAGTCATCGAATCCTATTTGAGATGTGCAGTAAATAAAAATGTTAAGCCAATCTGAGATTTCGAGTTTGGAGGCATAGAAAAATAGACACACCTTGAAGGGGGAAGAAGAGAATGAGGTGGGCTTGTTCTTCATGTCTTTAGATTTGTCAGGTATTGCTCTTTAATATTACCCATTGTGGTTCTGTACCCTAAGTTCATGGAGAACAGAACTGTATCCTACTCACTCTTGCCCTTTCTTGGAAACTTTGGTAACTTGATCATAGTCAAAGCATCAATGAAAGACGACAAACCCTGCCTGAGCCCAAGGACTTGCACTGCTGTTAAGACAACTACATAATTATCTGACTGGAAGTTGAAAATCAGAAATGACTCCTAGAAAAAGCTAGAACTGTGGATGGATGTGTGATAAAGAGAAAGAAAAGAAATAAAGATGAAATAGAAACACAGAACATCCCCATAGTCTACCATGCGAGGTCAGGCTGAGGAGAGAGAGAAACATTATGGATCACTTGAAAGAAATTGTTAGTTAGAAGAGAGGAAGCCTGACATAGTCTCACCAGAATCACTGCTGGAAACTTCAAATACTGTATAGCTGCGACCATAAATATGGTCATTTAAAAGGTACTCTGTGTTGTAACCCACAAAGTAATTCATTACTGTCAATGTAAAAATCTTCAAAAACAAAATGCAAAGGGTTGTTATCTAAGTCGGTGTCCTCAAAGAAGCAGAATGATGATATTTTCAATGACAAAAATCAGGTAATGTTAGAAGGTTGGGACCGTGTGTAGGGTGGGTATAAAAATGACAAATTACAGGGTTCAATGGTAGGTTGATTTTCACCTTATTCATTTCGCCAGAGAGACAGTTTCATCTCATTGATTTTTCAGTGCTAAACAAGTCATGTTCGCTTGTTCATTAGAGATTGCTTCATTTCTTTTCAATTCATTTTTTCCCATCAGTTTGGCACTTCTGTGTGTTAAAGCTCTGCTTCATAGAGAGTGTAATTCCTAACTATTGATGGATGTGACATCCGCACTCTGAAATATGAAAGTGCACAAAAATGCAGCATCATCACAGGGAAAACAGATGCAAATGTACTGGAGCCAACTGAATGGTTGTTTAGGTTCACTATATTAATCAAAGCCCTTGCAGAATAGTTCGCATGTCAAGATATGAAATAACAATAAATACTAAGGAAATAACGATCTATCCCACATTTGTTTGAGTATAATAAAAGAATAAGTACAGATTCCTTAGCTGACTCTTAACAAATTTTATTAGGTTTGTATATTCTATTTTATTATAGAGCCATAAAATAACTCAAGAAAAATTAAGTGAACTAATTCTGTACTATTTACTAAAAGAAACTTTGCCTTGAATTCACTGCAAGTGTTGCTTTGGCAATTGCTAAATGCCTAGACCTTTCTCTCCCACTACATGATGTCCTGTCTCTAGCAGAAAAGCAGTTTTTCAATATTTAAGTGCTATTAATTTCTGCATGAAAAGTCACTTCTTTCACACCACAGTGTTACAGGCCCCACTGCTATGCAACTTACGGTGTGAATTATGGCTCCAACCTACCACTATTAACTTCACTTGAGAGATCAGCAAGTTATGATCAACCAGTTTCTTTATTATTATTATCCATAGAACGGTACTCAGAATGAGATGCTGGCAGAAGTTTGCCATCAGATATGAGCCAGTGCATCAAATGTACTCCTGGGGCAGGAATAAACTCCTCTTGAAAATCTAAGAGAAACATTTTGTCTCCTGACTTAAAGAGATGACTGGGAGACTGTTTTTCTTCAAAAAAAAAAAAAAGCATTTTGTAGATATTTGGGCCACAAACAAATTAAGTGGCATGCAAAGGTTTAACAAAATTTAACAAATAAACACAACCAGGGAACCAATCCCTAGCAGAAAACTCTTAACAATCAATATAATAAAATAAATTAATATGATCAGTTTCTCCTTTTTTTTAGGAGTTCATTTATTTAAATCCCATAGAAATTCAGGAGACCACAAACTATTATGCTACTGAAATTATCTGAGTTGTTTACCTGGATATATGCTAAAAGTAACTCATTATATTTTATGATGAGAATCATCTTGAATAAATAGTTTACTGCCTATATCATTTGTACTCATGCAATGAAGATCAGCAGGGATAAAGTACAGATGAAAAATGTATTGTTCATTATTTCAGGATCAAGGATGTAAACTGTATTTCTCGGAAGGTAGATACTTGTGCCTCATATATGAAGTATGTAATGTTATTTCATTTCCTTTAAGTATTTACTAGAGTGAAAAGTAAGAATTCATTTGCTGAATATATCTATTTATCTACATATACTATCTGAATTTGGGAGCAAATAATTCAGAAAGGAGACACCATTAACTATAAGGATTTTATTACTCTCAGGTACAACTGATAACTTTATTTCTGAAGCTCAGAATGTGAATTTGCCCCACACAACAAGCAAAGTTTCAGTGAATATCAGTGTCCTCGAATTGAACTTAGTTTTCCTGTTACTTGTAGTTAGCATCAGATCTCATAGGTTAAAATTCCAGTAACCAAATGTTCATTATTTCAGATGGCTGTCAAGCCACAAGGTTGTGACTTTTATTTCTTAACCAACATGCTGTAAATCGAAATCCCATGTGATGTCTTGGGAATGTGATCAATCTTTTAGATTAGCCATTCATAGAGGATGGAGAAAAAAACACATTTGTTTACCTTTTATAAAATGTGTTGTAGAATAAGGATGGATGTATTCATAGTTAAGAGTAAAAAAAAAATCCACATAAATCCTTTCCCTAACCAAGATCCTGTCCATACGCAATATCTGTTAGGAAAGGGAGAACCATATTTTTCCTATGGTGTGTCACTTGGTATATCACCTATACTCCAGGGCCCTCAGAAGCAAAGCCCAGGAGCTATTAGCTAACACTGGCGTCTCCTGACAAACTACTCTGCAGAGCCTCATGAGTGAGGAAAGGAATTGGCTGAATAAACAGTCTTTGGCTGTTTCTATGGAAGTTTCCATGCAAAGCAGGGTTGACCAGCTCAACCTTCAAGCCCTCTTTACCTCATCCTCGGTAGAGGACTGAAGCAAGCCTTGCGATTCTTGATGACACTTTGTAAAACTTTATACGGGTCTCCCCTCAGTTATTTCATTTGCATATAAAATAGCTCACCCCCACTCTCGTTCTTCCTAATTTCATCAAAAAATGTTTTTCTTCTTTATACCTCTGTCTTAATCAGACAGTCCTGGAACACTTGATTGACATTTCCTTTTTGAAAGAAAGAAATGCCAGAAGTGCCACTGGAGAGCAAGTGTCGTTATATTTTGTGGCATACAATATTTTTTCTATCTGTTGATTTGTTTGTTTAAGAAAAAAAGCTCATTCTGAAGACCCAGATAGTCTGAGATTCACTATGTAGATCACACTGGGCTCAAACACAGAAAATACTGCCTGCTTGTGCCTCTCAAGGGCTGAGATTAAAGGCAAGTGCCACCATGCTTGTATCTGGAGTGAATTTTCAGTCTTCAGGATATAGAAGTTTTAATTTTCTATCACTAATTTAAAACAGGAATTTCCATTTCTCTAAAGCTGTAGGGGGTTGGGGATGGCTTCTCTTCACACTTCACACATTCCATGGAGAATTTATGCAAACAAATATTCCGTGAGTATGTTGTCCAGCCTCAACACTAAAACACACCCTTCACCCTGTGTGAGCTTGATTAGCCTCTCTCTGGCTGATAGTCATGTCTCTGGGAATCTCCTTTTAGTCTTCATTACAGGGCACATTCACTACTCATTTGCTAGAGAATCACAGTGATTCAGTTAGGACAATGTTGAGGATTCTAACAAGAGTTGATTCCACTCTGACATAAGGAATCATAGCCCAGGGGTCACATACTTGTAAAAAAATAATTACAGTGCTATGGTTCAAACAGCTGTAGAGAAAAGAGTCAGGACCGACAGAACCAGGGAGTCCTATCAAGGCTTGTCAGGAAAGAGTCTCCTGGGCTCTCAGAGGCTTAGTAGAAATAGACAAAGGTCAGAGACATGGGGCAAAGAGGAAGCACAACATGGGAACAAAACAGAAAAAAAATGTTCAAAAGAGGAGGAAATTTAGTTGAGAAAGCTGTAACAACACTGACTAGGGATGAGACTGCTCTTTGTGTAGAAACGAAATGTAGATACGCTGCAGCCAACACGTAAATACAGTGCTAGTCCTGTGTAAGCTTCAAATATCTCCCTCTAGCTGACTGTCACCCTACACACACTTTGGGATTGAATAGTTGGAGAAGTGAGAGACGCATGGGTCATGTACAGCCCCCAGTGATGATCCTCATTCTGAAGACCATCAGCCGACCTCCGTGAGCAAATTTGTGCCTCGGGGAGAAGGTTAAGGCACACAAGGCTATTGCCCTGAATACAAACAATGCTGGTGACCAGAAAAGAAGTCACAAAGCAATCTGATTACATTCCTGTGTGAGCTCATATCTTTTCATTGCAATCTGAAAATATTCAGTCATCTATCTAAAACAGAAAAATAGATCAAGGAAATGCAGTGAGGATGGCAGAAGTTTTCCAGATCAGGTAGACCTGAAGTATCATAATGTAATCCATCCTATGTATGTATCATCCTTCTGGTTTGTAATTTTTATAGTATTTAATGTTTACCCCAATTACTTTTCCTATTTTATTTACCTTACTTATATTTTATTTACTGTGATATATGTATCTGTAATCTTCTGTAACTCCTTTTGCTTAACAAACATGCAGAGAATATATTTCCTCCATCAAAACAAAACATGACAGCACAACCTTGCCCTAATTAACTTTGGGCATATGAATCAAAAATAATTCACAGAAGTCAAAAATCTTTATTTCTTCTCCAGCATATAATAGAAGATAAGAATGGAAACTATAAGGAATATAAAACTTTTACAATGTGTTTGATCATAAGGGTGTTCTATTGAAAGAGTTCTTTCAAGGAATAATTGCTCCTTTAAATTTTAAATGCTTTCCCACAAACATTGATGGGGATTTGTTCAAGCAAGTAAATTTAGAAATACAAAGTTATCGCTATTGTTACTGTCTCCCAATTCCTGAAATTTTCATCAAACCATAACGTGTTTTTTTATATTTGATTTTCAAAATAATGCAAAACTCATTGAAAATCAAGTCCCATCTGCCCCTGTAAGATAAAAGCAGAGCTGTAATTTTTTGCCAATTCTTTGCTCCATTTTATGCTAATTATGCACTCTCCGTGCCGCTATTGACATGGCTTTGATTAACCTGACATTGACCTCTTTTTGCAGTATTTGGATTTATTAAAATAGCTTGTTTCTGTGTGCCTTGGATAAAAGAAAAATGAGTGAATTGCAAAAATACATATGCTGCATTGCCGCCAGCTAAAAGAAGCAGAAAGTGAAAATGAAGTTTGAATTTGAGAAGGGTTATGTTTTGTGTAGTTTTGTGATGTAGTTTGTGTGTGTGTTTGTGTGTGTGTGTGTGTGTGTGTGAGAGAGAGAGAGAGAGAGAGAGAGAGGCAGAGACAGAGACAGAGACAGAGAGATACAGGGACACAGAATATATAGAGGTAAGGAACGTAAAGGGAGAAGGGAAGAGAGACATAAAGTAAGATTGAGATGGAGGTGAGAAGTACAATCAAAATACATTTGCTGAGAAATAATTATTTTAAACGAAATTTGTTGCTAAGTCCTCCACCCCCTCTCAGGAAAGAGTTGGCCAGTCAGCAGCAGAATTCCATAAAAGCAGCCTGGAAAAATCTATGGAGCTATGAAAACAGGAACTTTCTTCACTTCCTAAATTATTTATTGCAAAGAAAAATTTCATTATAAGAAATTTATTTTCTTTGGATAATGCAAATGAGATGTGTAATGAATAACATAAAGTCTTAATGAGATTATTGACTCGCACATTAACTATCTGAATACTCAAATTCTCTTTGCAGCTATAGACTGAATGTTGGAATACATTCCGGCTCTGTAACAAACACCAGTACCTAATATTTAAAAATTTACTTTCTGTATTACACATGTAATTTGGGCACAATGTTTGTACTATAATTTGGTACAAAAGATCTCAGGAAGATTGTTTGAACATATTTGTTGTTATGATTCATAAAACTTTTATTTAGAATGTAAAGAATACATACCGTTAAATCCAATAAAGCTGAAACAGACCCACCATTTCTCTATCATGCCTTGTGATAAAATATTTGACATTGAATTTCACAATCTTTTATTGTAGCGGGAAAAAGCCACTATCCAATCCTGCTGAATCATCCATTTAATTGACATAATCTGTGTCAGTATCTTCATTCCACAGGAAACAGTTGTATCTGATCCACAGAAAGACTAGAAATACTAATACACTAATACCTGAATAATACGTAACTCAAGAACATCACAGGAAGTAAAAACTGTTCTCACATTGTCACCATCATGATCATCATCTCCATCAATCTTTATTAGAGATCTGCTAGAGAGACCTCCCCCTTAGTATCAAGTAAAGTAGGAATAGGATGCAGGTTTACCTTAAAAACCAAATGAATTTAACCATCTTTCCTATGTGCTTGATCTACAGAAATGACTTCAATTTAACGATACCTAAAGAAAATTATTTCTGTTTTAGATCAAAAATAATAATAATAATAATTTCAGTAAGTCTGTCTGATCACACGCATAGATGAAAATTCTTTTCAGGATAATGTATTTTAATTGCTGTTGAAACTCTGCTCTGACAATATTACTATGTCCAAATTGGGACATTTTGTTTCCCTCAATGCATTCCTTCCTTCCTAGACATTATGGCTAGTAAGGCATGTATGGAGAAAATAACCAGAGGAAAATATAAAATTAGGCTATTTGTCCATGAAACAAAATCCTGTTTGTGCAGTCCCCATTGAGTGCACCTTCTTTTAAAAAATATCGCCAGAGGAGGGGAGGGAATGGGAAATGGATTTGGCACGTAAAATGAGACAAGGTAAGTGTTCCGGCACTGTTAGCTTTTCATATAGTTGCTTATTGAAAGATATATGCTCCTGTGAAAACCAAATGGTGGCTTGTACAATTACAAAGGAAGGACAGGTGTTTCAATGGGCAGGTTTTATTAACTCATCTGTGAGTGCGGACAGAGCAAATTGGACAACTGGCTATGCCTGTGAAAACTGCAAAGTTTAGTGGGTATGGTATCATAGGCGTGTAATCCCAAACATGGGCAGTAACTTGGTGAGATAGAGACCCACCAAGACTACTAAATGAGTTCAAGGCTAACCTGGACTTTATAGTAAACCCGATCTAAAACAAATATGCACAGGAATTATATTCATTTGCCAAGTGAAGTAACTACAGAGTGAGATAGTACAATCTATGTATGTGTTGATGTTGGAGGGAACAGGGTTCCATTTCTCTCCTGGAAACTTACCCTATCATTGATTGGACTCAGAGAGGTCAGTCGAGGCATCTTCTTGCCTATTTACCTTTTCCTCAGTACATCTTTTTTGAGAGAATTCGCCTTCCATTCTCGCCAGTAAATTGCACAGGAAAAAACTTGTTGTCGTTAGCCTCTGATGCCATTTTGAAAAGTCACTGTTATTGAATCTTCTAGCAACAACTGAGGTTTGAGAATTCACGCCAGTAAATACTGTTAAGAGAATTCTTTGATGTCTCTAGACACATTAACATCGAGGTCAGGAAGAAGTAAAGTGGAGGGTTAGGAGGGTCTGATGAGTCAGCATTCTGAAGGCACATTTTTTTTTAAAAAAAATCTGGGAATGAAAAGAACAGGGAATAATTGAAATTTAAAGCATAAAAAGTGTTTCTAATCTATTCATGCGTGTGTCCTATGTTCCTGACTGGAAATTCTACAAGCAATTTTAATTCTTTTTTCCACTTAAAACTCAGTTCTCTAGTACAGGAAGGAAGAGCCAGCTCTTCTAAGATTCTTGGAAGAATAAAAACAAACAAACAAGAAGCAAACAAACACACACACACAAAAAAAAACCCACTTCTAAAATAGTATTTCTTACCAGCACTATGTCCTAAGGAATCTAATTGTTTAAATTGTTTTTATTGAGCTATACATATTTCTCTACTCTCCTCCCTTTCTCCCTCTCCCCTTACACCCTCTCGTGCCCTCCCCATGCTTCCGGTTCACTCAGATCTTGTCTTTTTCTCTTTCCTATGGAGATCCATGTATGTCTCTCTTAGAGTGGTCTTTGTTGTCTAGATTCTCTGGGGTTGTGGACTGGAGGCTGATTTTTCTTTGCTATATGTCTACAAGTCACTTATGAGTGAGTACATATGATATTCGTCTTTCTGTTTTTAAGCATCGTCTGCTCTTTTACATAACAGGATTTTGTAGATCTTGTACAGTGCCCCCATGTGGTGCTTTGAAAGCGAAGCATTATGTAAAATAAAATTGTTTAAAAAATGAATAGAAACTAGAAAGCCTTTTAGCAGAAACCTTAACATGGCAGTTTACAATAGGTTACAAAAGATTTCTTGACTTGTGTGATGAATTTTCTTTTTTTTTCTCTTTCACTCATTATATCTTTCTCCATTTAAATTGTTAAAATGCACCTCCTTGAGGAATTAAAAGAACAATTTTTGTCTATGTGATGTGTCTGGTAGCACTGACAGAATGCACTGAAATCCACAGAAACTCACAGTCCAGAAGAAAATGTTTGAAGTATCAATGCTAGCGAGAGAACTAGCCAGAATGGTATTCAGAACTAAGATTTGAAGCGGTAGTTGTAAGTTTGCAACGGGGTTTCAGTGATTTTATGAAGCTTAGGCAGGCATTTGGTATAAGGGAGGGGTAAAAGCTAGAGAATAAAATACCTCAGCTATGGAATTTCTGCCTTGAATCTTCTAACACGAACAATAATACATCATTTAACATCAACTTGATTTCCTGTCATATTTTCGTTAATCAAAAGTTCATCCAGGTTGAGTTTTGAAAAATACTAGATTCGAAAGTTAATCTTTCCTGGCTACAATCTCTTCTCCCTTTTGGTCACTGAAGGCCATATTAACACAACCTCTGTCAATAGCTGTCATCTATGAAGCCAATATGACTCAAGGCCAGCAAGCCACAGCTGTGTTACTGCAGGCTAACAGCTCACACACTGAATTCATGATAAAGTCAAAGTCAGAGTTGAACTTCTAGCTGTAAGCTGCAGTTCATATATAACAACCAAGCACAGCCTCACCCAGCTCTCCCCTGAAAACAACCCTTTTAAACACTCACCTACAAGTGAATTCAGGGTATTTCTCTTACCAATATTTGAGATGTTTCTGTTCACAAAAATATTCTCAGTATTTGCATTTTTATTAAAATAGATTCTTCTATCTCACAATGCATTCCAAGAATAATTTTCTCTCCCTTCACTTCTCTTAGCTCCCACTGACCTTCCCTCTCCCCCCAATCCACTCCCTCCAGAAAAATCAGGCCTCCAAAAGACAACAACCAAATGAGACAATATGGGATTCAGTAAGACTAGGCAAAAGTCCTCATACCAAGGTTGGATAAGGCAACCCAATAGAAGGAAAAGAGACTCAAGAGCAGGCAAAAGAGCCAGAAACACCCCTGCTTCCACTGTTATGTGTTCCCCAAGCTGACACCATGAAATAAAGGCAGAGGACCTTGGGCAGAACCATGCAGACCCATGCTTGCCCTTTTAGCCTCTATGAGCCCATATAACTCTGCTTAGTTGATACAATGGGCCAGGTTCTCATTACGTCCTCCAAGCCTCTGACACCTACAGACTTTCTTTCCCCCTTTGCTTTTGCTTCTCCAGTCTCCAAGGAGAGGGGCAGGATAGAGATCTCTAATTTAGACTCTTTCCCTGCATAAGTCTGGCTGTGGGTTTCTGCTCCTGCTCCCATCTACTGCCATAGGAAGCCTCTCTGTTGAAACTGGACAAAACACCAATCTATGAGTAGAGCAAAATATCATTAGCAATCAGTTCATTGATTTTATTCCTCAGTATGCTCCTACTCTAGGTCGCTAGGATATCCAGTTTCTGGTGTCTGGCCAGACAGTATATGCAGGCAGTATAGGTCACATGCACCCTCTTGTGGAGTGGGCCTCAAGTTAAACAACCACATACTGGTTGCCAAAGAGACTACTACATAGGGATGAAGGCAGCATGCAGTCACAACCTTGATCTCTCTTTGATCAATTGCCCTGTGCAATAGGCCCTGCTGTCAGTTTTAAGAGAGCAGCTCTCCATCCTAGCATTGTACTGGTTTATTTAGAGATCTCTAGAAGACCCCCTCATCACCCACTGTTTACAGGGATTTGGTAATGGCTCAGTGGGTGATGATGCTTCCCACAAAACATGAAGACTTGAGTTTGATGTCCAAGTCCACAGGGTTAAAGGAGACAATAAACTTCCCCAGATTGTCTTGTGAGTGCCATATTTGTGCTATAGTGAACGTCTGTGTGAGTGTACATGTGTGCACGTGTGATATACACACACAGAGTTTTTAAATATTAAATACATAAAGCTTTACTTTTAATGTGATTAATTTCCAAGTTCAATTAAGAGCCACTGAGTGCCTTTTGAGAAAATGTCGCCTCCCAGCTGTACTTTTTATTTTTCTAGACTTTCAGTGATGGGTAGTTTGTTTTGGTTGTGGTTTACATAGCTATTCAGTTGCAGATGAAATTTGTTCTTAGATTCATAAAATTTGGCTAATATAAATAACAGACAAGTGGACAACAACAAGAAGAAAAACCAGTTAACTGAAACCGTTAAATAAAATGTATTTAAATTCTACACATTTATCTCAAAATGATTCCTAGTTTGTAAATTTTATTTATACCTTTTAATCGCAGCACATAAAATCACCTTTGATGATACAGTTAAATAGTCTGTATTTCAATAAAATAACATGCAGCTGCGCTTGTGTCTTTCTGAAGGCCAGTTTTTACCTTTAAGTTAGCGTGCTCAGTGGTTTTGTTTTCTTTATAAAGGATCGCATGTGTTCAATGATATCTTTGAAATGCCTACTTAGAGGATGATTTTGGATGTCAATGTTGAAATAAAATCCTACAGGAATCAACAGTGTTCCAATTGTAGCCAGGCTTCATAGTAAAGTAACTGACCTATGAACCAGAAGCCAAATTTCTTTCAGATGTTCACACAATTCGTTAGAATTTTGATTAATATTTTAAATAGCAAAATGTAAGTGGTTAGCTATCATTTCATTTAAACATACTTGTGTATTTAAAAAAGTAATGCCAGTAGAGGAATACGATTTATTAACTATACCAAAAAAGATAGCTCAGAAATATATTGTCTTCATGCATAAAAAATTATACAATATCATACCCAACAATCTAACCTTCATATGTGAGCATATTTTTTAGACCCTTGAAATATTTTGGGAATAAATGTTTCCATATATTGAAAATATCTTCTGTGTGCTTGTATAAATTTGGATAAATTGTACCTAAACTATTTTTTTAAATATTTCCCTTTCTATTGTTTCTTCCAGGTAATAGTTTTGCCAGGAGAATTCAGAATAATAAATTCTGCATAATTACTTGCAAATTGTCTTTTCCTCATTCCACTCTGAATAGCTGCACATACACTGAACAGAGGGCAAACGCCCTTTTCTTCAAGTTTCAAACTCAAGACTGTGCTTTGTCTCTCGAGGTTTGATGTCTTGGGATTGCATTCACACTTGTCTCCTGTATTAGAAAGCATTTCCAAGGTGAGGAGAGCAGCTGTGACTGCTAATGTCACACTGTCGGCTTAGTGCTGATAGGTTAATATGACTATGTCTGTAGCTTGACTTGGAGCATTAGTCAAACCAAGTGAGAATGACACACGTCTCTAAGACTGCATCAGCCACCATCTGTATTTACCCGTATGTATACCTCAATCATGTTGAACATAAAATTAGAATTCTTTGAATGATGTTATTTTCTGAAGAAAAAAAAGGGAAGATTTTACATAATAATGCTTAATAATTTTTGTAATCAATAACTCATACATTCTTGAATATTCTCTTTTCTTTGAATTGTTTGCCTATGTGTAGTATTTTAAAATATTTTAACACAAAATGGAAATTCCTCATTTTGTCCCAGATGACAGGCAACTTATTTTACGTATTTTTTGCCCCATGGAAATGGTCATATTCTTTACTAACTAGCACATCTCTGAGTTTACAAGGGAGAAATTAATTTTCCTTACTACAGTTTGGTAGGTTTAGGGGTTATTTTTGTTTGTTTGCTTTTTATTTTTGTTTCTGAGTTCTGCAGAAAAGTATGGTTGAAACAAGACTGCATTGTTCTGATGAATGTAAATAACATCCTTTAATTTTCAATGACATGCTAAGACAGTGAGACCCTATATATCATCTCTAACGTTTAGCATCCTCAAACCGTTTGAGATGTATCCTCTTAACATGAGTCCATTTTACGGGTGTCTGTGTATATAAAAAAAATTGGTATACAAATACAACTTTTGTTTGTGAGCATCAAGAGAATGATACCACCATAACACACACCATCAAATTATTGTATTGCTTTCATTTCATTTGGGGGAACAGGATCTTTTCTTTATTTCTCCATCTGTATTTAAATATGATGTATTCCCAATCAAAATATTCCAATAGCTTGACTCCTTTCCTTTCCCTCCTTCCCCGGCATTTGAGAATGATCACCTAACTCCCTCTTCAATGGAGCTAGTTATTGTCTCTGGCCTCTGATTGGTTTCATCTTTGTTTGGTCTGCTTTGACAAAACACAACAGACCCCATGCTTACAAACAAAAAAACAAAAAACAAAAAAAAAACTATGGTTTTCCCACAGTTATGAAGAAGAAAATGTCTCAACAAAGATGTATTTTATGACTTGATATGATCATCTTTTCTACGTATCTCAGCATGGCATTGTAAGGGAAGAAAGAAAAGGAACCAGGAAGAGCAAAGGAAATATTCAAAGTCATGATTATCTTTAATATGATGACATTTGGAAATGAGGCCTTTGGGAGCTAATTAATTCAGCAATAAATGATGCCTCATGATGGAACTTGAAACTTTATAAAAACAGAGTTCCTCCATCGCATAAGGTATCATCACTTTAAATATTAGAGTCTACCAAATTTCGTAGGCACTGAAGTTCCGACTTCAGCATTATCAATTTCTCTAGAATCACTATAAATCTATATGTAATTAGTTAATTATACTGTACTGCTGGGAACATTCTTTCATATGACTTGTCAATTCTTATGTCCATTCATTAACTTAATAAGATTAAGTTTCAATCAGTTAATGAGTGTTGGGTGTTACCATCACGGGATCTCATCTAATAGGGACTTGGAGGGCTTTAATCTCAAAGAGTGATGTAGGTAGTCTCTCTAAAGATTGCATCACAGGTGGAAGCAGGCATAGCATTAATTTAGCCATCCTTCTTAACTGTATATCAAATCTGTACATTTCTGTTGAATTTTAACCTTGACTTTTGTTTTCATTAAATTTACTTCTTTTTTTGTTCATTTATTTATAAAATAAATACAAGAATTACATTATTTTCATGGTTGATATATGGAAATAGATAAAAATAGATCAAAGCCCTAGACTGGCCAAGAAGCCAGAGTCCACTAAGTGAGAAATGAATAGGCAGCCAGTTGTAAATCAATAGGATTTAAAAATTTGTGTTCAAAATAAGTATTTTCACATGCTTAAATTTAAATGCATTTTCTCATGTACTCTCATTTTAATACTTCAGTATTTTACTTGTATATCAGTGCATGATCAGAAGAAAGAAACTTGCTGATAATTTTAGATGGTAAAGTACTATGTAGCCTATATTTTGGAGTTTGAGAAAACATAATCAGTTCTAGGTATGATAAATTGCTATTTTCAAAAATTATTAACAAATAACAGGAAGATTTTAAAGGAAATTCTCTTGTGATTTTTACTATTATAAGTATAAAGACTGAAGACAGAGGGTTTCTTTCATTATTAAGTGTTTCATGACTTAAGTTTGTTAAATTTTGAAGTAAAACATAGAAAAATTTAGCTGGACTTGGTTACCCATAACTATTGTCCAAGTACTCTGAAAGCAGTGAGAGACTGATTTACATGCATTCAGGGTCAGCCTGATCTACAGAGCCAGCCGGGGCTACATAGAGAAATCTTGTCTTGAAAATAAGCAAATTAAGAAACTAAAAATAAATAATAAATAAATAAATATTAAAAAAACAATACAAAACTATTGGTTCTCTTGGAAGGTAGATTCCTCAACATAATTTTAAATGATGCCAAATGTTCTCCATTCAAAAGTCTGCCCTCTCTTTTTCCTCAAAGTATATTGGATATTTTTGCCATTGTGTTGGGTAGAATGAACTGCTAAGAATTATGTTTGTGCTACATTTTTCTTATTGTTTTCCTGAAGAAAAAATATGCTGAGACTTAAGGGAACTAGCTTTTATATGTTTCAATGGACACTTGAGATAAATTTAGATTATTCATTTAGCAAAATATGCACCATAAGGGTTTGTCAAAAATACTGGAATATAAGTATATTAAAGTCATTTATGGAAATGATAATAGTGCAGTGCTATAAGAGCTGAAGCCATTGGCCAAACCATACTACAAATAATATAGTTTCTGTGTGGTTATTTCGGATCTGAGCAGCCGGGAACAAACCAGCAGCCTCCTACAACAGAGTAGATTGTATTAATAATATGATTTTGAGGGGGAAAAAAACCATAAACAGATAAGACAGAAAATGTCTAAGATTAAGTAAGTAAATTGTCCAAGCTCAGACAAATACTAAAATATTAAACACAATTTTGGCTGTTTGTACCCAAGTAAAGAGTGGGAATCTTAGTGGTGTAACACAATGTTAACATAAATGACCAGCATGCAAGAACCTAAGAATTCAGTTCTTGAGCAGGAGATAGAAGTTCAAAACCTGATAATCCAGAGAGAAGATAAACATGGAGAAGGCAGAAGACTGATTGACACACAGAGCATGTTTACCTGGAAACTTTCTGTGTTTATTTTAGACTAATGTATAATCTCCACAATGATACTTGCATAACATGTGACATTAATACTATTATTAAGGATTCACCTAGGGTTGTAATACGAAGGACATAAGGATCACATCTATCATGTCTTAATAATCTTGACATAAGTGAAATAAATTTTGGAAATGTGAAATGTCTTAGTCTAAATGCGTAATTATGCTTCCTTCAAAATACTATACATGGTAAATATTCTATGGATATACTTGCCTATGTGTGTAGCTACATATTTTAGTTTTGTGTTCAGGTACTAAAGATTTTATATATCCTAGGGCAACTTATATCAAAATAAAATAGATATTGACTTAAAGATTCAGTCAGAAATGTGTCTAGTATAAACAGTGCATAATTCATCTTCAAACCCCAATGCTTCCAGCAACATCTAGCAGATATTTTCATTTCAGTAAATGTTTGCTAAACTGAATTAAGAATGCTAGACTGATATTTCTTATTTGGGTTTTCAAAATATAAACCATATATCCCCAACAGTCTTCAATGTATAGCCTAATACACCATAGCCATCAAGCAATTTACATTTCAACTACCCAGATAATTGATTCTGTGATGTCGCCGAAGGATTTAATATTTCTCTCACTGTAGGATTTTTCTATATTTTCTGTCCTGCCTGTCTTTAAATAACAAGATGAGAGAGAATACAACTAAAATGTGAATTTAATCTAAAATAAATGCTATTACTTCATGCCCAAGCTCTTTCAATGAATCATATTACCAAGCTACACCAAATTATTCTACTAGTAGTTCATGGAGTTAAAAATTATCACGGAGTTTTCACCCATAAAACCAAGCATCTTTTTTTCTCGCTGCTTTGCCGGCCTGATGTGTTTTACAATACTCTCCACCTCTTTCTTTCTGTTAAAAAAAAAAAAAATCTGCGGCAACTACAGC
Organism: Microtus ochrogaster; assembly: GCF_000317375.1. Classification (NCBI taxonomy): domain Eukaryota; kingdom Metazoa; phylum Chordata; class Mammalia; order Rodentia; family Cricetidae; genus Microtus; species Microtus ochrogaster. The sequence goes on along the minus strand of NC_022032.1, from coordinate 23,354,062 downwards.
CAAATTCTCCAGACCGATCAATATTTGTCACTTTGTTTGAGAGACCTCTTCCTGGGTTGTGAGAGCACAGGCTGACTGCCCTAGCCAATTGCTGGCACTTCACAGTACGGCTTGTTCACATTTGGATTTGTGTTTTACGGAAAGTTTGGTTGTCGCCTCTGTCGGCAATCATAGGTCAGCACACTCCAGCATGCTTGCCGGGGTCTAACGACATCCTCTCCAGTTTACACACATTGAGAGCTGAGCTGCTGGACTGGAGTTCATACACGGGGACTGTAAGTGGGGTTTTGTGATGAACAAGGAGGAACCATCTGGTTTGCCATTTATAGTAGAATATGCTTCCATAGGACTCCATTCTTTCAATGCAATTAACTCTACAGAAACTCTTTGGTACATTCTGAATTCCTGTCTGTGAATTCAACAGAGCTAGTATATCTCCTCAGGATAGAAAGAGAAAAGAGGAGTATAGGATATTATTTAAATTTACAAGTTGTGGGGTTTTTTTTTTTTTTTTGTATTTTTATCTAGCAGTAGCTGACTGGTAGGAAGCAGCAGGCTGTGTATGCTTTGAGGGCTGAGAATGTTTTAGAGACGAAGTTTGTCTTATCATTAAGTGAACACTTAGAAGGTATCTTTGGGGACATTCAAATAAAGATTTCTAGGATACCATTTTCCTCCTCTCATTATACAGTCACTGAAATAGAATGTTGTATTGATTTATGATACAAAACTCAAAAAAACTCCTTTCATCTACAATTTATAACTGGTTCAGAAAGACGTCGTAGAGCCATAGCCCATATGCTAAAGGGTAGGCAGGGTTACTTGAATGTAATTATGTTTTCTGACTGAAGTCTGAAGTTCAAGAATCAAAACACTAAAAGTAGCTTAAAAACAAGTACTTATACTGTCAGTGTATAATGGGTACTTAATTGTATGCAGATATAGAAAATAAGAGAAAAATGCTATTTGTCATTGTAGCATATCAGTAATATCAAATTCACTGTTAAGAACACATTAAGATATTAAATGTGATAGCTATTAAGTAGAATCTTTTTATTGATTTAAATGAACATATAATGAATCAGAACTAAAACACTTTTATTTTAGTGTGCTTGAGGATGATGGCATATGTTCTCTCATAGGAGCCACTTATTTTCTCTCCTTTATACCTTGATATGTGACACTTTAGTTTCCACTAAGGACCTCATATCCTAGATAATATTATTTTGATATAACAGCGTGGTTCTGCACAGTTTCGTCATAAAGTTGGCTGTAGGGATTTCTTCAGGCAAAAATCTAGATAATCAGACAAATATATGTGAAATGATATAAAGTGGAATTTTGTTATTGTTAGATCATATGGTATTTCTAATTAAGAATATAAATGGCTAGATTGTGAGAAGTTGCAATTTTAAGTTATACAATGACAGGCTTCATGCAATACATACATTTTTTTAGGCTTTATGAAGAAAAATTAATCAAGTTTTGTTCTCATAAAGTATCACATATTATGTGGAAAGATCATACTTGCAGTTAAGTCAAAAACAGCTGCAGAAGACATGGCTGCTTTAAGTCATTAAATAAGTTGCTGTTGCTAAGTCACTTCACACTTGAGGATCAATAGACAGGTGTCTCTGTTCTATGCAAAGTCAAAGCTGATGCTCGTAGGTAAAGCTTGTAATTTCAAATACTCTGGAGGGTGAGGCAGGAGGATTGCAAATGGAAAACCCGCCTGAGCAACAAGACCAGTCTGGGAAAGTCAGTTAGATCCTGTTTTACAACAGAGAGAGATAGAGAGATAGAGATAGAGATAGAGATAGAGATAGAGATAGAGAGAGAGAGAGAGAGAGAGAGAGAGAGAGAGAGAGAGAGAGAGAGAGAGAGAGAGAGAGAGAGAGAGAAACATATTATTATTTAGAGTTCAGTGGTGCAGTGAAGATGTTTACTTAGGATGAGGAGTGAGACCCTGGGATGCAGACCCAGCATCACAGAGTAAACAGGTCAAAAATAAATTAAGTAGCTAACACTGACCTACCAGATTTGGAAAAAAATTCATTGCTTTCAGAAGCATTACATGCACTCATGGATCTAGTCCAGCAGTCCAGCTAAAGTTCTAGTCTGACTGGAGCAATGATGGAAAAGTAAATGTCAAATATTATTATTTTTAAGAATATATATTTCTATTAACTAGAACAAAATATGACTACTATAAGAAATGTCTCAAAATAATATGAGGGCAGCAAGACAGATGGCTCAGCAAGGAAAGGTGCCTGTCATTCACACTTGAGACCTGATTCCCAGACTGACATAAGGGTTGAAGAAGAGAAAGAACTCTACAAATTTGGCCTCGGACCACTACAATCACAAATGGACACACACATGAAAGCATACACTATGCACACAAAAAGACAATAATATTCTAAACATTTTAATTAATAATTTACAATGAGTTAAATTATTTGGAAATTTTTTTTTTTTTTGTCCATGAAAACTAAAAATAAGCTGTCTGTTGCTGCCTAGGAGGCACAATCACATACTAAACTCTTTGATCTTCTGGCTCTTAAAATCCTTCAGCCCCGTCCTCCACCAGGTTCCTATGCAAGAGTTTTTTTTTTTTTTTTTTGAAGATTTATTCTTTGGGACTGGACTCTACCACTCTGCATTTTGATTGATTGTAGTTTGCTGCAATATTCTCTTTGTCAAAGAGAAGGGTCTTTTATGAGGGGTGAGAACTACACTCATCTGTGGGCATAAGGACATAAGGATGTGCAATTTTAGCAAAGAGGCAGTTATTCATTCTAATGCTTTGATTATTTCTTTGATAATTTGATACAATATAACTTGATCACAATAACCCACCATTCCTCCCAGTACTATCCTCTCTCACCTCCCCTGGATGTATTCACCACACTTTGAATCCTTGCTCCTTTTGGGGTAAAGATAAGATTATCTTGCAGCAGATGTTCTAGTCTTCTGGTTAGTATAATCTTTCTGCCCCTCGTCTGTGACTGTGTGATTTCCTTAGTCTTAAGTGTCATTGTAGTGCTGTGGTATAAAATAGTAGGTAGAAGCCAATGCTTCTTTACCAGTTGATCTCTGTATTTTGGGTAGGAGTGGCTTTCTGTAATTGTCTCCCTTTTTTCTGCAAAAAGAAGCTTTGATGAGGAGGGAGAGCTACACTTATCGGTGGATATAAAATCAGTATTCCAAATGGAATTAGAAATTCTACTGTATCAAGTTCTCCCTAGTCTCCATGGCCACTCCAACAATGAGTACAGACGATATAGATTAGACTACACAGATTAGATATAACCAAAGTATTCCTACTGTCATACTCAAACTATAAAATTGAGAAGATCCTGTAAAAGTAACTATTGAAAATAAGCCTTTTTTATTCAGCATAAGAGATAAACATTGGCATTTATTCTTAACACATTCATGAGAAATTGGCTTAAATTTATGTTTAGAAGTGGTTTATATGATTCAACTGCATATTTTATCATACTTTTATAAGGAGCAAATAAAAAAATGCAGTGATTGTCTATTTGATTTTAAAAGTTGCCCCACCTTAGAAATTACCTTCTAAAACATTTTATCTATAATACACATGGTAAAATAATAATACTAGTGGAAGTGCATGCTTTGAATAATTAATGTATTACATTAAGCTGATAAACTCTGGTTCAGACTAAAATTTGCAATTCATTCAACTAACATTCTCATTTTAAAATCTCAAGGTTTTGATTGTTAGAAAAAATCAATTTGGGGGAAATTACAATAAAAACAAACAAGTTATTGATTTATAAATTCTCATATTTAATAGAAACCCATTATTTTCTGTAGGAAAGGAAAGTGATAACATAGGCACACTTTTAATCTACACTTTTTCTCTATAGAAATGTCTCACTTAAAATGGGTGAGAGAAATCAAGTAGATTTGATTAAAATCCGAAGTATTAAATGATTAACAGATAGCACTAGGAAGTACCCCTGAAGCCAACCTTATTGCTCTCTCAGACATGGGCACAATCAGATGAGAAGCAAGTGGGAAAATGTACACTAGGTGCCTGATTTTAAGAAAGAAATGCTGCCTGCAATCAGTTACAGCTGACTGCAACAAAAATTAGTTTCCAGGGATCAAAGGAAGTGAATCTTGACCAGGGCAACCAAAACACCCCACAGTGTGTTAAATATTTATTACTGAGCCACTCTGCCCAAAACAATCTAAATTCTGGCATATTTCCACTAAAATAGCTCATCAGTAATTAATTTGGCATGTCATTTTGCATAAAATTAGTCATTAATATTAGTCCGTGTGCATGATGTTGAACGTTTTTCACCAAGGGAGTCAATCTCCCTTTCTTCAGAAACATGATAAAATGGCCATTTTACGTTTTGTTCTTGAACTTGGGTCATATATTAAAAATAAAAAAAGACAGGAAAAGCATTGCAATCTGCATGAGGGAGGCATCAAAGTTTATAGACCCAATTTGTTGAAGGTTTTTCAAGGTCATTGCATTCCTCCCCTTCCACTGCTTGATATTATAAATTCTATAATAGGAAAAGATCTTTCAGACGGCCTCAGTGCTTTAATGAACTATCAAGGCATGTTCATGAGATTTTCTTTTCAATGGATCTCTCAAAGTTTAACAGCCTCTAAATGGAGCTTCTACCAAATGCATCATTTTGCCTGGACCATTTTCCTGATCTTTTAAAAATTAAATGCATTCTAACTAAAAATGGCAGTATAGCTAAGATGAAATACATATATTAATAGCTCTGCATTCAAAATGCCTTACCTTGTCTTAGCTCTCACAACCTATACCAATATCACTGTGTATACTCCATAAGGTTTATAAAATTTTGCTGTGACTAATAACAGTATTTTACTCAATTTGACCATTTTAAGTTAAATTAGTTATTTCCTTTATTTAAAAAAAAATAAAGATTTTTCTGGGATGACCATTCAGCACTGAAAACCTAAATAAATTGCTGTATTTTTCCATGGAGAAGGTAACCATTCCCAATTCCAGCTTTTCCCAGTTTTCTAAATTATTCAGAATACATAGATTCTAATTAGAAAAGTGTGTGTGTGTGTGTGTGTGTGTGTGTGTGTGTGTGTGTAAAACAATTAGTGGAAAAAGAGAAAAAGTGGAAAAAAATAGAAAAAGTGCAAAAAAGGGACAGATATATGGGAGGGTATGGAGGAAGGAAAAGATAGGGGGAATAATGTAATATAATTAAGCTATAATTTCAAAAATTCATATCAGCAAAAAAAGATGTCCAACAAGGTGTTCTTGCTTTTCTTTTGAGGACAATTCCATTTAACCCAGCCATTTGGAGAGCACTTTTTAACAATGGGTGATAGTCTTTTTCTTCTTTTAGTACTGGGGTCTTTCTTTACCCAGATCAGTACTGTGCTTACTGTCACAGCATGTGGCAAATACTAATCATAACAAAGCTCAAATCCATAGGTGTTTAGGTTGGGGTATTCTATTCTTAAAACGCCCAGATTCGTTAGCATATTCTGGGCCCGGAATATATGAACTAAAGTAACAAATACAAATCTTCTCATCGCGGCTGTTGCTCTATATCTGAGCTCCTTATTCCCGCTGCCACCTTGACTATGCAGACAGCATCGGTGCTATCCCTGTCCATACTTTTCCTCGCATTTCTGTGCAACTGTGTCCAGGCAGTGAGGAGATGGAAAGAAGCTAGAAAAATACCACCAGCATCCCGACAATTGCCACTCAGACTGTAGAATTGTTAGTCTGTGACCCCTATGGACTAAGAAGGGAATGCATCCCAGCTTTGTTTCTTTCATTTCATGCATTTCATCAGAGATTCCTCACAAAATATCCGTTTCCCTCCTAACATTTTCTTGTAGAAACTTGGATTCGTTGAGAAAAATCATCTGTCCTAGGTTATACAGCAAAAGAAAAAAAAATAAAGGAAGACAAGACTCAAGCTTGACTGTTTAATTCTACGTCTGTGTGAACATCTGGTAATAACACTTTCTGTATTCATTCTCTATATAACATAATGACATCTTATTTCCTGATAATTTCTACATAAAAAGCCACGCAGTGTGATCACTTCTCTGCAATACAGTAAAAGGATCTAACTCCCTGCCCTGAAATCTCTTCCTAATTCTTTTCAGTTACGTATGACCCGCTGTCATTGAACTTCCCTTTGCTTAGATCCTCCTGCAGGGGCCAGCAGACCACCTGCTCACCCTGCCCTGTGCCTGTTCTCCTTTCTTTGACATAAACCTGTATGGTTTCCTCTCTGTCTTTGTGCATTCTCCGTCAGGTCATCATCGAACTGTGTGTTTTTGTGATCCATTTGTTTAATTGCTCATCTTTACGTAAATGTGCTAAGTTCTTTGTAAGGAATGATGTCATTTTATATTGATGTGTACCGATGATCTTAGTATTGAGATAACAGCAGGTGCTAAATAGGCAAAGAGTCGCTTCTTTTATTCAGCAAAAAGAAGATGTTGCTGAATATTTGTTAGCATTACTCAATATTTCTGGTGGGTTTTTTTTGGTTGTTTTTTTTTTTTTTTTTTTTTTTTTGTGGCAGCCTATGTAGTCTTAAGAGCCTTTCACTCAAATATGGATACCGCAAATCATCTAGAGGAAAGCAGGGAAGGATTTAAGAGAAAAAAAACAAGATTGGCCATGAGTGATTTATTATTCATGCTGGTGATGAGTGCATGAAGCTTTATTGTTCTTTCTACCTTTATATGGGCTAGAAACCTTTGAAGACAATTTAAGTATCTCTTTAAAAGGAAGTGCATACTAGCTCCCTTTTGATTTAATCTTTTATGGAACAGAATCCTTTTTGAAGTGATGTTTTACCTTATTCTCCTATCCCTCTCAAACGAACACGTTTTTTTTTTTCAGTATAAGGATACAATATATATAAGATGTTAGAAGTTTTGCGTATATGACTTTATAAAAGTCTAAAAATCCTACCCACAAAACCCCAGGAATATTGCTTGTCATCTTTTCATTGTGAGGAGACTGGATATGTTTACTTCACATCCTTAAATTCTTTGCTCTCAAATAAATGGAGCTGGTGATATGCTTTTGAGAGCATATTTCTGTTGGGTGTAATTCACAGACTTTTTTATTTTATTTTATTTTCAAACAAACTCTATGAGGTAGGGACTATCATTTGCGCCAGGTCCCAGATGGAGAAACTGTAGCAAGAAGGGGTAGCCTCCTTGGTCACACAAGATGTTAAATCAATAATATAGGTCAATTTCTGAACTCTCTATCCTATTTTTATATTATCAAATTCAACTTTAAAGAATAAAGGGGATGCAGCACCCCACAGCCTTCCTTTCTCACCTCTGGAGCGGCTATAGTCTTGAACTGGTTATGCTACCATACTTCCTCTCCGAGACTCCGACTTTCCAGAGATGTGGGGTGCTATTCACTGATGGCTCTGTGCCTCTGATGTCCACCTTCTGCAGCAGGCAGGTGGTCAGTGCAATGGTCAAAGACGCAGGCACTGATGCTCACACATCAGCAGACACAGTTGAATGGCTCTCTGCTTTTGGCTGCCTTAAAGATCAGACCAAGAGATCTGAGGCCCAGCGGGAGAAACCTTCACAATCCGGATCCCGTGAGCCCTGCTTCCATGCTAAAAAGTTTCTTTAGTATGGCGCCATCCCTAGGGTCCTCTTACATGTCAGGGCAGTTTTTATAGCATGACGTGGTTTGCACCCCTAACTCTATTGTACCTGAAATGGAATCAGTACATTAGGAACCTAGTTTGGATAACTTACTGAAGAGCCCCTTTACTGGTAACTATTTAACATGGAAGAAACATTTCTCTTTCAATATATTCACATGATATGTCCGGTGCCAGTTCATGAGACAGCTATTTGCAATTAAGTACAAAGACAAATGGCCAGCTAAGTAATAAAGAATGTGCTATGAAATTTCAGCCGTGTGGAAAGAGTTACAGTTTCCCTTGACTAAGAAAATACTGTGGGAAATACATGGAGAATTTTACGCATTTAATAGGGGAAGTGTTTAGAAATGAAAAAGAATGTAAAGACAAACGGACAGGCTCAGCCTATCAGGTACAAGTACATGGGAACTTGTCTTTGATAACCGAGAAATCAGTGTTTGCTCCTTGCATTAAACATCATCGGGTCAGTCAGTGATTTTTCCATAATAAGTTAAGGATAGACAGATACCATATTATTGGTTATAGACACCTCCAGGATTGCGGTACACAAGAAAAGGGGCAGTTAACGCAGTATGTGTCATGTACTAGAATATCAGTACCAATTTTGAAACAATGTCTGCAGAAGTTAGATGAACTCTGCATCTTGGATGTTGTATTGCATCTACTATTTACAGTCATCTACTATTTACAGAATTTTAAGGTAGAGGATGTCAGTTTAAACTTCGATCGTGATACGTGCATATCCTTATTTTTGTTGTTGTTGTTGTTCTTCTTCTTCTTGCTCTCTCACTTGATTCTGCTGTTCACTCACATGTGAAAAGTCTCCTGGAGAGCCGGTTGACGTCACTTTCTTCTCGGCTTGCTTTCACTTCTTTCTTTTCTCTTTTATTCCTTTTATACTTTTTTAAAAATATATTATTGCATTTGTTTTGCGAACAATAACTGTAGAAACTACATTGCCCATCCCACCCCATACCCCATACACAAAATGAGTAAAATATTGAAAAAAAAATCATCTGGCATGTTTGTTCTTCTCAGAGTCCTGCTTTCCCCTCCCCCACGCGGATTGACTGATTGTTATATAAAAGCCCGTATGAGTCAGATTTTCCCTTGTGAATTTCATTTACTGGTAATGTCAAGTGCAAATCCTTATTAGACCACAGCGATGCACTGTGTAAACCTCTTTAATCACCTAATTGTTTTGCCGGGAGAAACAGCTCTAGCAGGAAGGAGAAAATTCCTTTAGTGATTACAGCAGTATCCTCTAGGCTTCTAGATTAAGCAACATCAGAAAAAGGAAGACTCTCTGCTCCCTCAGAGTACTAATTTATGACTCTATCCTAACCCCTTTATTTTCTCTTTTGTTGTCTTCTGAAAGAATCTTTATCTTGCTGCACTGTGTGTGATTAATTGTAGCATAATGCATTAAGATAGCATTTTTTTCCTCCGAGTTAGCTATATTTCAGAGAAGTTTTGTGATATATAGATAAGCTTATCTTGACATACACAATGATTTAGAGACAGGGACAGCAGAGCTTCACAGGAAAAAAAAAATGCTCTTTATGGTTTTCTAGTCAGCTCACCAAAATTTGTCAAAAGACGAAACTAAGGCTAACTCAACACAGTGTATGTCTTAGATATTTTCAAGCTGCATTAAAGCAACGATTTTGTTTTATGAAAAACCTTGATTCAATGTTACTTGGTTTTATTTGCTCAGGCGTTTTCTTAAAACCAGAGTCATAATAAACTGTAATATCAGGGAAGAAAAAAGTCAGTGTTATAATGGTATAAAATTTCCTTTGAGAAGGGCACAAAAAGAATTAATATTTTATTTATTAACAATGTAAAGAAATAAGTCAGATGTAGGCTATTTTTAATGAGAGTTTAAATCAAGGGCAAAGAGTATCCTTAAGTTCTAACACAGGTAACTAGAAAAGCAAGAAAACAACATTTTTACTTTTGAAAAGGCAAAATGATAGACCCAAGGGAGGTAGTGAGAAACTTGACAGCACTGAGACTTTGAATATGCAAACGATAAGGAAGAATTAGAAGATAACTTGTTGCTATCAGAGCAACAAACTGTGTTATCACGTGTGAATGATCAAATTCCATGGCCCATCTTAGTCTGAGGCAAACAGACTGCACCCCTTGCCAAGAGCGACATGCCTGTCAGCCCTGCAAACTTGGTATTTTTCCTTCTCGGCCTTTCCCAGAAGAGCTCCTGCTTCTATTGGCATTGCTGCCTCATTGTTAAAGGTCTCTGTGCCTGGGTGAACCAAGGCTTCCAGAGGCCATAGGAGAAGTGCAAAATATATATTTTTTTTAATCCCTGAGAGTTGAACCCAGAGAGCTTTGTTTAAGCTTGAAGCTAGGAAATAATCTACTACTGTGCTATATTATATATATATATATTTGAAGTTGGTGCTAATAGTTTGATCACACTGGTTTCCAGTTTGCAGTGCTTGTACATTTACCTTCTGAGGAGCTGGGATTATGGGCTGACATTTAAATCAAAGTGAAGAAAGACATACTCCCCTTAATAAACCCTCCTGTCAATAACAGACGTGGATACTGTTAGCATTACCTCCATGTTGAGAAAAAATATGGAAGGGCTTAGGAGATGGCTCAGTTAGCAAAATCCTGACTGTGCTGGCATGAGGAGCAGAATTGAGAGTTCCCAAACAGAGAGTGAGAGAGAGA
>NC_022032.1:23325809-23342976 GCF_000317375.1 Microtus ochrogaster | reverse complement strand
GAGAGAGAGAGAGAGAGAGAGAGAGAGAGAGAGAGAGAGAGAACATGAGAAAGGAAGGATTCATCTATAAAAGATGACTGGACCTGAGGATGGGTCTAATTAAGATACAAACATGGGACCAAAACAATCTACCATAGACAAGCGCATACTGTACCACAGGGACTTTCAGATTCGTGAAATTTCTTGTGTGAAGCAGATCACTGAATCCTAACTGTATGTCATAGAGTTCTAGGCGTCCTTTAGGTGCTACTTACTGATTGCTGACTGTGTGGTATAGAACTCCACAGTTGTCACAGACAGCGCTTTAATGTATAGGACATTATGGACTACTGAACAAGCAATCCATGAAATAGAACTCAAGAAGTACAAGGGCAAATGCTGAAACTGAGAGATTAGGTAACCTGCCCAGACCCAAATCTGCATTTTCAAAGCCCATTATTATCATCTTACCGAATATTACATTTTCCAGCACTGATTGCTGCTAATGGAGACTTTGAACCACTTCATTGGCAACAGGTCCTATGCCAACTTTCCATCGCTACAAGAAAACACTCGAGATATTGTTGACCTCAAGAGAAAAGAAAATGGATTAATTTTGCCTCAGTGTTTTGGAAGTTACTGACTGGTTGTTGGTGGTGTTTTGGGAGTGATGGGATAGTACATCAAGATGACAGCATGCCACAAATCAAAACCATTTACCTGATTGATAGGAAACAAAAAGGAAAAAAAAGGGGGATTGATGAATTATTCCCTCGAGTGACCTGAAGATCGTTCTGTTTTAAAATTTCCACTACCTTCCAGTAGTGACACACTGAGGACGAGGGCATTTAAGATCAGGTTTCAGAGGGACTTAACTTCCAGACTGCTGCAGATCCCATGCCAGGCAGCCCAAAATTATGAGAAACAAAGGCAAGAGGAGAGAATTAGACGATTAAACGTGGTAGAATGAATAGCAACCAGACTGCTCCAACCACTGGGCTCTAAGTTGATACTCTTGGTACATAGTTTCAAGAAAGGACTAGCAGAGGGACACTATGCTGCCTCACTGACCCTAATGAAACCTCCCTAGTAGGATATCCCTTGTGAAGCATGAAAAATTGACTTTTAAACTTGATTCAAATGAAAAACAACTTTACCATTCCATTACAAGTACATAGTGCTTCAAATGCAGCAATGAATTAAATGAGGAGAACCTATTGCAACTTTTGGTAATCAATTTCTTACACCATGTTATACCTTTACTGAATACATACATATATATATATATATGTATATATATATATGAAGATATATTCATATTTAACTTTTTTTAGTTTTTAATATGACTTATTATTTTGTAAATAAGTGGCATACGAAGGAACTTCTGCAAAGATAATGCTGGATTTCGAAGTCTTTGAACTTTGGCACAACATTAAATTTCTCAGTTTCCTCCCTGTAAAACAAAGTTGACACCCCTGGCTCTGGGCGATAAATCTTACATATGAATAGAAGCGTCAGCATGACACAGTACTGCATCAAGAGTGGCTAAGAGGACCCACTAGATGACGTGATTTCATTACTAACTGAACTCAGTGTGAGAGAGCACATGTAAGACAGGAGCACTGCAAATAGTCTCCCGTGTGAGTAAACCACAGTATCCTAGTGACACTGAGAACGTCCAGGGCCTGAGAAGATGTTATTATCTGTGTGGCCAGCAAATGCTGGCAATTAAAGGGAGTTATTTCTGACTAGGACGTTTTAAAACAGTATCCCTTGTAAATTCTCCTAACTTATCAAGTGTGCCATCACTTGGCCAGTCTGACTTTGTTAGGGTAGCATTTATCTCACTCCGAGTTTTATCGCCAAGGCTACAAAGCACCCTGTAAGTGCTCAGTGAATGTTTGATGAAATGATGATCACTAAACAACGCAAGATGCACGTGTCATTACGAGACAAAACAAAACGTCTTAACTTCTCAAGTTCATTACTCTGCCAAAAGGACTATCACTGTGTTCTTTCTAATGCTTAAGATATTCTGATACAGAAAATTTAATATGCGTTTGAAAATTCAAACAAGGATAACTGTAAGCCACGAGCATGTAAATTAAGACAGGGAAATTTTGCTGTTGAGATTACTAAGCAGCTCAAACACTGCTTAGTCTGATACTCCTTTAGTATTTGATTATGTGACTGTGAAGAAATGTTTTAACGAGCAAGCTGCTGCCTCCTAAAACTGAAACTCACCCTCTCGGTCTGCAGAAACATGGTGCATGTGCCCCCGTTTGGTGAGATTATGGAGCTGCAAATAACTGCTGCTGATTTCCACATCAAAATGTGGTAGGAAAACTCCTTTAAATTGTAATAACTCATGTATTTTAACTTTGGAAACAATACTGTAAGCTTTCTTGCTTCTGGCTCATAAATCATGACATGTCAGACACAAAACTATAAATTCATGAATTTGAAGCATTAGGAGATTCATTCCATGTCTGAGGAGGCTAAATAATTTGGATACAAAATTCATGGGCAATTTTGCTTACCTGACCACAAACTGTTATATTGTCTCTATTTTCAAGCCAATATAAATAGCAAAGGAGATTTGCAGCTATTATAATGTTCTTTTCTTCCAAAGTTATCAAGATCCAGTTCTGTGTGGGAGGACTGACCAATAGTAATCTAACGAGCCTGGCTTTTCTCACGGACGTCCTAGACTGGCTCTGCAGCCATGCTCCAAAGAGGAATTCTGGAAATAACGAAGCACAGTACCTGAGAGAAAATCTGCATTCGGAGGGGGCTCTGTCAGAGCACAAGATCATCCAGGGTGCTTCATACTCATCCCTGTGGAAACGCAGCTTCAGTAACAAAAGTCTTGAATCTGCTTTACTCCCCTGGCGCAGAAGTTCCTTCCTGTACCTTTCCTCGGCTCTGCTCTGGACACATTTGTACTATGTGTGGAAGAGCAAGCACTCTCCACAGAGAGGCTTGCTGGAGAAGCAAGGTATCCAAAGAAAACTTTAGGATAATTATTGATAGGGGAAAATGTAGGGCACACCTAAATTTCACCTCTTTGCCTCGGTTTCTTTCTTACTTGTTTTGGGCACAAACAAACAGAAGTTTATTTTATTTTTATGTAGTGTCTGGGGATTAAAACCTAGTGCTGTATGCGTGCTAGGCGAACACTGAACCGCCAGGCATAAACCCAGTCCAGATTGTGATTAATTTCAGCTCTTTCTTTTAAAATTCTCCCTCACTTCTCTTCTGGAGGTTTGGTTTATTTGTTTGGTTTTCTTAAGTAAAAGAATAAAAACAAAACAACAATGAAATATTCTCCAAGCTTGTACAGAGTGGAAAAGGGTTAAAAAATACTGAAGTTTTGACCCTGTATATAATATATAATTATAAGGTAAACTTTACTGCTCTAAAATATGAATACAATTACTGACAATTCTTAGATATGGGACAGAATTTAGTTCTCCTTAATGACTTAATTTAGTTAGTAATAATCATCAAATAAAAACTGTTTTGAGAAAGAGAGGTTCATACCTAATTCAAATGTAATTTTGAAGATTGTCTTCTAAAATATCAGAATTTCTATAAAATCTGAGGGCTATATTTTATCAAATTAATACTATTTCAGGACACATAGGTATCCAGTACTTTAAATAGACTAATCCTACATAAGAAATTCAGAGTAAACCAACATGTGTCCTTCAGGTCAGTAATAAGCAGTCGTATCTAAAGTGGCTGTGAAGAAAAAAATTATGTTATTGCTATTACTATCTAAGAATTTCCTGTGTAGGTCAGAGAGCTGAGTTCACTGAAAGGAGATGCGAAATAGAATACATTTCTTTTAATATAATTATGTTATTTACCAAAACAAATGTGGTGTGTTCCATGCAGTACATGAGACTATGATTTTTTTCAGATATAAAATGAGAATCTATGATGAATGAAAAATAACATTGCACAGTTCTGGTGGACATCTGTGTTACCACTGATGTGACTTTGGTATTTGGGACACTGACTAGCATTGCTGAATAGCCACTGTTCTGGAGGCTTCGAAAGCTGAAACAGTAAAGTCCCATCTGTGTTCACTTACCCCTGCTGTCCTCTATGCTGTAGGCAGAGCTGGTGCTCGTCTTCAGGTTGGATGTACACTTTGTAATCTGGAGAGGCTGTCTGACTCCACGGGATGGGGAGGCTGAAACCTCTAACGAGCTCACCTTTAGCTCAAAAACAGAGCCAGTTTGTTGGGGAGCATTAAATTTTCAGATGAAAATGTGTTGAGGTCTCTTAGGTTCCTGGCTATGATTATTTGATCTATAATGGAATAATATATTTATAAAAAATTGGAAAAAGTAGCTCCACAAATAGAAAGAGTAGAATAAACAGACAAAATCAAGAAAGGGAATACATTTTGAATTCTTGTCATACCCATTTTATTAGAAACAAGGTTTCTATAGAAATTTTAAGTCAGTCAGTCACAGATAAAATGGTAAATATAAATATTATTTTAAGACCACATTGTAAACTTTCTAGCCTCTAACATAAAAAATATTTTTTTTAAATTTTGCTATTACTGAAGCCATGATTATGACAAATGCATTGTTACCTCAGTAACCAGTAAAATGGATCGTTAACACCTGTGCAAAATGTGCTATGAAATAGTTTACGTCAATATGCTGTCCAAAGGCCTCAGGAAAAAATGTGCATAGCTTTTCTCTGTTTTATTTACATTTTTTTTTATTTTTGCATCAGTGTGCATTAATGGCACCAAAAGAAGTCTCTTCTTGCAGGGTTTTTGGCTGACTTTGCTCCTCTGTAATGTATGCACCTGGATTAATAAATCACCCTAAACTACTCCTTGCTCATTCCCTGTTGGTTTCTTTGCGAATCTAAAGAATTAGCAAAAATTGGTGTCACCATTTGTTTTAGGGCGAATGCGCAGCACAGTAACTTATATTGTAGAAACCTGCCTAAATGAATGGGCTTGAGAATTTCCTAACTATGTGTGATAATGGTTTGTTTATGAGCGGAAGTCATTCTGGGTAGGATCAAGGGAGCTGAGACACGATGGGAACTCTCTGCACTTAGGAGTTGAAAGCACTTTACATATTGTTATTGTTACACACTCGGTCTCATTTTTCTAACCATAAAACGGTTGTTGTGTATGCGTGACCTGTGTTTTACAAGGCTGGAAATGGTCCTTAAAATAGACAGGTTAAAATGGGGTTGCCTGGTTTCTGGGTATTGCTTTGCCAAACTGAAAGGCACGCAGGTTTATTATTATTTGTACCTTAACTTTTGGGGGTTACATTTGAGTGCTGTGAGAACACAATACTAGAGACTGAAGAGTATCTCCCTCGCTCCTTCTTATTTGTCCCTTTAGGAACAAGAAAAAGACAAACCACAGATCTCCAGTTATTTGAGCCCTGTGAATAGAGATCTAATTTCTCTTTGTCATTGAATTCTAATGACTTTCCAAGAGAAATTTCCTTTATGCCACATGTTCGCTCCTTCTTTCTTATAGTCGATATGCAAAAGTAGCTATGGATGGAGAGATGGCTCAGTGCTGAAAAGTGAAATTGTTCTTTCAATGAACACAAGTTCAGTTCCCAGCACTTCCGTCGGGTGGCTCAGAACTACTTGTAACACCAACTTCCGTGGATCCAAGGTCTATTTCTGGACTCTGGAGATACCTACACTCCCATGTGCATATACATACCCACACCCATACACACAGAGTTAAAACGTATTTTTAGCTATCTTACTGTAAAAATTGTTCCTTTCGCAGTTGGACACAGAGGACGGTAACTCTGACTATATATTGTAGGAAAAGTTAGAATGCAGTTGGTTTGTAAAGGTCTGCCTTCATCTTTTTCTTAGCCCTGTTGGCTAACAGCTCTCTCTCTCTCTGAGCATCATTTGTGGTTGTTGCTCTTCCAACTTCTGCTCTGCCGCAAGCCAGGTAGAACATTTTAATAGGAAATAGTATTACAGAATGACTGAAATTTGCCAATTGACACACCTCACTTTTGTAATAACATTGTCCCCATGACCAAACATCAGAGAAGATGTAGAGAAATAAGCTGTAGATGTATTGTATAATAGTGCATGCTATTTTATGATTCACTAATAATGTGATTCAAAGTATGTAATCTGGGCAAATAGTTTTGTTATTTCAATCATTGCAGCCTAGAGTACAGAATAATGTTCTATGTTTATATATTCGGTATTCTAAAAGACACAATTGATACCAGATGATAATATGTTTAGCAAAATACAATACAAAGCCCAAGTTTTTTTGTTGTTTACATTTTTCTCTCATTGAGGCAGGGTCTATCTAGGGAAGCTCATGCTGCTATTAAATAGAAATTTTCCTGCTTCAGCTACCTTAGTCTTCAAATTATAAACATAAGCATCATAGAATGTCCAAGTACATGCTTGTCTTAGTTAGGGTTTCTATTACTGTGAAGAGACAACATGCCCAAGGAAACTCTTATAAAGGAAAACATTTAATTTTTTCCTTATACTTATACTTCAGATGTTTAGTTCATTATCTTCATGGCAGACATGGTGGTGTACAGGCAGACATGGAGCTGGAAATGGAGATACTACATGTTGATATGCAGGCAGCAGAAAGTAGAGTGTCTTACTGAGTGTGGCTTGAACATATGTGAGCCAGCAAAGCCCACCTCCACAGTGACATACATCCTCCAACAAGGCCAGACTTCCTAATAGTGCCAATCCCTAAAGTGGGAAAGGGGGCATTTTCTTTGAAACTTCCACAATGTTTTTCACTATATCTGAAAATTAAACACTAAATTACACACGAATGAATCACAGAAGTATAAAACAGAAATCATTATTTCCCTAAAATCAAGAATCTTAGATACAATTACCTAAACTATAGCTAGCATTCCCATTGTGAAAAGAACATAATTATTTAAAGAATTTTCTGACTCTTTTATGGAAGCAAATAAAATATACCTGTTGATAGCATACAAGATAATAAATTATTTGCCACAAACAGTTTCTCTATTCTCATAATATGCAATGATTTTTGAAAATATGAAAGAAAAAGATTGAGGTGAATATCAAATGATTTCCTGTGACTTTTTATACATTCGTGCGAGCTTGAACAATTGTGTTTAAAATAGACCACATGTCAACAATTAACATTGTGCATAAAGAGCATCAACAAAGCTACACAGTGCCATGATGAGATTCAACAGGAATTAGAACTTGAAAGTGCCCGTAAGTTGTATGCCAGGTTGTTGTCTGCTTAAACTGGAGGTTCCTTTTAAAATTTAGCATTTAAGGCTTTGATTTTTTTTTACAACTATATCTTAGCTGACAGTAAATCAAATATATTTAGAATTTAGGAAAATAAGAAATATACATTGAATATCAAAATTACCACTCAGGAAACACAATCTGCCACCGTGTGCAGTGGAGCTTTTTATGCTTGCTTTCTGGCCAAGATATACTGCCTATTGTTCAGGCAAAATGCTGATAGTAACAGACACATGATTAAAGCGAATTTGCCTTTAATCAGCCATGGGCATTTTCCTACATCTTAGAATGGTCATTCATCTGAGACCTTTGTGTATTTTACTACTTTAGAAAGCTGCAAGAAAAGGAAAAAAAAAAAAAAACGCAGGGCTCTGCCATTTCAGGGATGCTCATCATCACTGTCATTTTCCATTCACTGTTTCTGAATGTAAATTATATGAACCTCTGATTCTCCACTCAAAAACCATTCGTTCCACTTAAAGCTAAAGTCCTATAAACATTTGACCATCTGTTCCCAATACATTTTCCCTGCTATCACCCACATATTCTCAAATATTTTCTTTTTTTTTTCTTTTTTTTTTTTGGATTTTCAAGACAGGGTTTCTCTGGAGCTTTTTGGTTCCTGTCCTGGAACTAGTACTTGTAGACCAGGCTGGCCTCGAACTCACAGAGAACTGCCTGCCTCTGCCTCCCAAGTGCTGGGATTAAAGGTGTGCGCCACCACCGCCCAGCTCAAATATTTTCATTAATTTCTATAAACTTCCATGAAATTGCAATCACTAATTCATATCATAATAAACTTCTTACTATAATTTTCAAGGACAGATAGGCAACAACGGAGCAATAATTAGGCACTTAATATTGCTTTTAAAGTTTAGTCAATCTTTTGTGATTTAAAAACAGCATTCTCTAAGCAGCAGCCTTACCGTAGGTATGTAGCATGTGTAAGAAAGAGCGTGCATCAAGTCCTAGTGATTGCAGAAAGACTGCTATATTAAAATGTATGAGTGATATATGTCCCAAGAGTTACCACGAGAGTGTTTGTTAGTTTAAATCCCTATTCGGGGAGTTACCATAAAGAGTTTGCACAAAATTACCCTTTCTCACCTTTAATTGCATTATTTAAGTGGACTGGTACATCTACTGAATAAAGTGCAAGTAATAAACTCCTTTTCATTTATTATGAAAAGTCCTCCTCAAACAAATCGTGGGGCTACATAGGAGCTAGGAATTCTTCATTGAATCAAATGAATAAATGAAGCATCAAAACTGATTCATGAATGTAAGAGAATTTTAATTTAGTTGAGACAACCAGAGCTTACGATGAAAAGATGCAAAATGTAGTCAGAGCTTTATCAGAGTTCTTTGTTTTTCTTCTTTACAAGCAGTATATGCAAATAATTATTAAAGTGGCACAGAGAATATTATTTTTAAAATGTACTGAGCAATGCAAATGACTTTCTTGGGATAAATGTATAATCAGTAAATATTCCTTTTTCTTCTCAGAAGTAATACTTGTTCTTCTATTTTAATGCCTTTCTAAGGTATAGCATTTGCTATTTCTCAAAATTATTCTTGAATTGAATAAATTGTTTTGTATAGAAGTAGTGATAAATGCAATTGCTATTTTAATTGGTTTGCTAAACTAGTTTTAATATTATGATTATTAGTCAAGAAGAGTTTAATTAACCCTATCTTAATAATTTTATTTTACATAGATCTTATATAATATTTAATATCAATTAATGAATGTTATTTGAATACTTCAGTGCTAAACTGTGATTGAAGGAGTTTTAAGTCTGTTGATACTTCCCAAGATGCACTACCATATTTCTTATTTTATACAAAATTTAAGGTTAAAAACTGTACATGACCTCATCATCCACAAAACCAAATAAATTTTTAAAAGTAGATATGGTTCTAGAAGTTAAAAAATGTATAGCCTTTATAGACTTACAGCTTCCAAAGAATAAGATGAAGATGCTGAAGTCAATAGTATATGAAACACTTTCCAACCTACAGACAATGTCTTAAAATATTGGTGTATATCATTAAATGCATTGTTAGCTTTATTGTCATCTGCAGTATTTTACTACAGGAATACATAAATTTCAAAGATAAGGTTTATGAATTAGTAACCATAGTTTCTACCCATCAAGAGAATTGGGGAAAAAAACTGTAAACAACAAATTACCATTGTCAAACAGTCAGTGAAACCCAGTCAATATCCAGTGTAATATTTAAACGATAAACAGTCCATTAAACCAACCAAAGAAAAGGAGAATATCCAACGGAGAATTCATTGTGAAACTTGCTGTATCAGGACAAAATGTGGAAAGGACTGGGTGTTACTAATTCATCTTTCTACATGAGTAAAGACAGGATTGTCTCATGGCAAGACTGCTTGCATATTATCTATAAATTTCTCAGTATTAGCTTTCTTTTCATTTGTATCTGACTAATTCTATAAGAATCTACAAACACTAAAGAATCAAATATCATACCTAGTTTCCTAGATCAAGAAATATAAGATGCAAACTGCTTAAATAGCTAAATGCTGCAGGAAAATCTAATTTCACTGGTATTCTAATATTTTATTGTAAATAAACACATTATATTTGAAGTCATATGTTCAGTGTAGATGTTCACTCTGATTTATTGTGTGCCTCCAACTCTACCATTTTTCAAAATGTTCTATTTACAAGTAAAATAAACAGTTTGATCAATACTTGCTTAGAAATGGACAAAATCTTTGATATCAGTATATTTACTAAGAATATTGCTTAATCAACAACAATAATAAATAATATGCACACGTAACACACAGAATGTGTTAACGTAAGTAGCTCTCTTTAGAAATAATATGTTAAATGGTAAATATATTGTTCAGTAATGAAACCTATCTTGGAAAAATTGCAACATTTAAGTTGTAAAATCAATGAAGCCATCCTGCCTCCAAAGAAAGGGGGGAAATATACAAATGAGAATTTGTTCCTCCCTAAGGTTGGCAAAGACCACAGCCAACCTCCTCCCACTACTCTTCCTGACTCTCCCCTCTCTGTCCCTTTTTCTCTCTGGCTTCCCAGTGACTCTATTTCTGTGAGCCTATAATCTATCTTTCTCCCTTGTGTCAGTAGCCCACAGAAGAAAGCAAAGTTCAGATTTTTGAGCTTCGAGTAAATCAAATAAACGAATTTGTGCATGTCCAAAGGGATTTTGACACCAACGGAATCTCTACAAAATTGAGACATAGTGCCATCAAGTCTAACAAAATCCAGGAACAATGGTGAAGTGAATACAACAAGTTCCCCTCATGCGGCATCCTTTTATTTGAAACCATGGCTAGTCCATCAGGCTGCATGACTTCTATTGCAAGTCCGTTAAGACTGAGCAACAAACCATGTAAAACTGTGGGACAAGATGATAAAAATTAATTTTAAAAAGGCATAAAATTTAAAACTTCATTTAGTTGAGGAATTTCAGATGGGAATGGGAATTCTTTTAATTTGATTTTTGATTTTTATGTAGGAAAAAATTCCTTTCCCATGCTTTAACTTAGAAGGCATCAGCAATCACAGGAGCTTTCTTCTCCTATTCTGCAGCCTTTCTACTTCACTCAGCACCAGCTTATGAGAGGCTCCCAGCTTCCTCTCTGAAACCATCAGTGAGCAGTAGAATTTAAACCTGAATTCAATCAAAACATATATAGAAAATTAAACATAGTATCTAAAATAGAAAGTGCACAATTTCGACTTATTGCACACTTGGATGGTTTGAAAGCAGCATCTATGAAGCATCTCCTTTTGAGTTTGAAATGTGTGTTCCAGATAAAATAGAATGTACATGATTTTCTTCTCTTTTTTTGGCCTTGTATGAATTGTCAGTAAAGAGCACTTAAGAACCGTAATTTTTAGATAAAAAGCATTTAAAAGTAAGTTGATTGCCTCATTAAAACATAATGATGACTTCTTCTTTGAATACCTACAGTAAAGAAACTTTTAAACTTTGATGTCACAAGACTCATAGCTCTATACGAAGTTTATTATATTTGAATTACTTACACATAACTGGAAAGCAATTAAATGGTCTAAAAATGTATTATCATATACATTTCTCTTTATCATGGCTTTTACTTAATACTCAAAAGGTAAAATACAAATTTTCTTTTTAATTGGGGTTGTCTGTTCATATTAGCATGAAACTATAACAATTAGTATTCATTTAGAATTCATTTTAGAATGTTGATACGGAAAATAACAAGCAAAACATAAGGGGAAAGACTGATAATTTTAATACCAGAAAATAACCATTATTAAAACATTTCAGATGGCTGCTTTGATTATATATGCATCTCCACACCTGAAGTGATGCTCATAGAGTTCAGTGACACACAGGCCACTGACAATTTTCCTTCTCATTTAGCGGTTTTGAACAGTATTAGCACGAGTCTAAATGACAGAACCCATAAGAAGACTAAAATTTACTTTTGAGAGGTGCTGTCCCTTTAAAATCCCTGACTCTTTTAAGAGGAATGAAAAGATGCATTCCTCCTTTACAGAGAGATGGGTAAGCAATTGACTCCAAAAGGAAAACAAAACACAGCAAGCAAACAAACAGCAGATGGCTTCCAATTCTGATACTTCCACTGCAGAAACTAGTACATCTTCCCATGTTTAAGATAGGCTTATGCAGCCGGGCGATGGTGGCGCACGCCTTTAATCCCAGCACTCGGGAGGCAGAGGCAGGCGGATCTCTGTGAGTTCGAGGCCAGCCTGGTCTACAGAGCTAGTTCCAGGACAGGCTCCAAAGCCACAGAGAAACCCTGTCTCGAAAAACAAAACAAAAAAAAAAAAGATACGCTTATGCAGGGTTCCGAGCACATGGCACGTTTGTGTAAACACAGGGTCAGCTGCCCTGTAACAAGAATGCAGGAACTGCATGGAGCATAATAGCGAATGCATTGTTCACCTTAAAAAATAGTTAAAAAGATCGTGATCACAGAAATTCCATCAGGATTTAGTGAGAATTGAGGGCTTTTCCATTTATATACATAGAGCACACACTTCCATAGGAGCGGGAGTTAAGACAGCCTCAGAGGAAGCTGAGGACAGCCAGGAGGAGTGCTTGTCTCCTTGTTATCTGATGTGGTAAAGTGAAGTTGTGGATCTTACAAAAAGGCATTTTGGTTAGTTGGTAAGAGTGTAGTGATTGGCTTATAGGAATCCACATGAGGCAAAGGTACAAAAAATGAAATATTTGTGGATGGTAACGGGAGAACATTTTTCTTTTATCAAAGCTAGGCTATGTATTTGCACATGAGCATTTATGTGTGCATATAATGCATACCTGAATAAGCACATTCTGGCTTGTGTAGGGATATACCTCATTTAGTCTGTACTCACAGATGTTTAGTCAAGTGTTGTTATTAGAGAACAAGTAGAGTAGCACTGACTACTCGGTGTTCTCCATTTCATGTTTGTATCGCATAGCCCACGGAAATAAAACCATCACATAGTAGAAACATACCTGCGTGCTGATTCAGTACACAGGGGTATTTGCTAATCTGATGAAAAGATACTTCATAAAGAGGTAGGAGATACCATTGTCCTTGATGATGTGAAGGGGTTTGGAGGAGAGGAGAAGACTCAGTGATAACCAGCACTGAGGGTAGCACTTTGGTATTAAAGGAAAGCAGGGCCAAACCATGCATCACATAAACCGGAGTGGGTCTTATGAGTGTGGTCACTTTATACATGTTGGTTACAGATTCAGGGAGTATCCTGCTATCACCCTTGGGGTTGCTAATTCACTACAATGATGCAAAACTCAGACAGCTTTTATAAATGAGTTCTCATGGATAAGACAAAGTGCACAGAGTGCTGGAAGGGTCTTCAGGAGCATCACTTCCTCCGACGCATGAGTGATGACAATTCACAAGGGTGTGGCTAACCAGAAAGACTCACCTAGGCTACTATATATACAGGTGTTACCAGGACTTCATTCAACCTTTGGGTCCCAGTCCTTTCAGGAGTCTTGTAATGTTGGGGTTCTCAGAAAAGAGGCTTGCATATGTAATCAAAGATTCCAAGTACATGAAATATTCTACCAGACAGGGCCTTTCAGTAGGCTACAGCTCTCGATGCTGTACAAGCAGAGTAGTCTACTACAACTGGAACAGGTGCGATAGGTTCAGTAATTCCAAAAGTTTTACTTGGTTACTAGTGTGTGAAGTGAAAAAAAAAAAGGAATCATTACCAATAGGATATCTAATGAAATAGAGATACAATAGGAACATTGTAATGAATTTGTGATATAAAGTCCAATTTATGTTACAACTATAGTACCCAGCTCAACGCCTAGTATGTGAGTTGAAATATGTTATGAAAGAACACACTGTAACAAATGTGACTTCATTTTAGATGCAAGGTGATGAGAATATTGGTACCATGGAAGTTCTATAGGCTGTACAAGGCAGTTTCAGATACACTGTCTTTTAGACAGTGACAATTCAATTGTAAATGTTCTGCAGGGTTGAGGTTGGGAGTTGAAATGCAGCTAAAAAACTAACAACAGTCATATAGCAATTGAGAAATAAATATACTACATATGGCTATGGTTTGGGAAGCCTTTGTTGTAAACCGTTGGAAGAGATGCGTGGTTTAGTCCAAAGTCAGTGTGGCATCCCGCAGTTGTAAACTTGGGAATCAAGAGAAAAAGTTTGAGCATTGCCATTAGTTTATGCTCAAGCCTATTGATTCCAGGAGACTCTGATTTGCAAAGCAAGGCATTGTAGCAAGAAAATCAAGAAAGAAAGATGAAGAAGATCAGTGACTCATTCAGAAGTGATGAATTATTTTCTTATCAAGTATCGAGAGATTTTTTTTTCACTCTTGTGGGAATTGATAAAATGTCACTGTTCTTTGAAGGAAATGAGCTCTGAAGAATATAGGAGTTGATTTTCTTTCTGTAAGAGAGGAGAAGGTGGGTGTTTTGTTTGTTCTCTTTGTGCATGTCTGTCCTCTTGCTACCTTCCAGAAGAGTGACAAGATCAGAGGCTGTAGAACAACATAGAGCCGAAGAGCTGTCATGTTGTTCGGGCAAGCTTTTGCTTTATGGTTCAGCAGTGCTGAACCCTGTCCCTCCCTCTCACTATAATACAGCCTTTCAAAGAACATGTAGAAAAAACTTAGACTAGCTTGGATAGCTCCAGGAAGGGAAATGCACCAATAGTAGCTACTGCCCAAATTCACATTGACTGTCCTATAAATAGAATGTTTTTCTGTGCTCAGGACATTTGATATGATTTGTTCTCATTGGCCAATATCAGTCTTATAATCCTGTCAGCCTGGACCCTTATTAGTTAAACATAGATAATCTTTTTTATTTCCCTTTTATTTTTTTAATAACATTTTTTCATTTATTTTGCAAACCAACCAGTTTCTCTTCCCTCCTTTTCTCCTATCTCCTCCCCTTCTCTCCCCCTCCGCATCCACTCCTACGCCATCTCTGTTCAGAAGGGCCGGATGTCCCCATCAAGTTGTGGCAGGACCAAGCTCCTTTCTTTTTGTTCAGTTAATCAAGCATCATTGAACACACCTGGCTTATCGTGTGGTAACAAGCAGAACACTATAGGTATAGAACTGCTTTGTAAATACAATATACAAATATTAGTTGCTATTGCTCACAAAATCATGAATTTCCATTTCCCACATCTAATTGTAAAGCTTGATGAAAATGGCTGGAGTGGAGGAAAAGTATCCAGAAAGTGAAATGAATGGACCTAAATGAATTATTAACAGCAGCTTTCATGGGTTACCGTGAATATCTGTCTTCTTGCTGTGATATTGTGTTCTTGGGTTCAGTCCCCAAATACCTAGAAATGTATCTTCTGTATTATTCAAATGTTCTGTTTGTTTTGTTGCTGGAATTACCACTGAAGAAAAGAATAACATATTGTTTGTCTAGCTAAAAAAGACTATTTTCTTTAAAAAGTATGGAAAAGATGAAACTATCTATTTGGGGAGAGAGAGAGTCCCAAAAAGAGCACCATAAGGATAAATGCCTGCATTTAGCTACTCTAAGTTAAATAAGAGAGTGAATATTTACACTGCAGTTTAAGAAATACAAATCACAATATATACAAATATATATGATTATGTGGGGCTATTATTAGATCATAGTGTGTGAGTCATTTGTTCACAGGGTAGTATTTGTCTCAGAACATATTGAGATGTCCACATTCTTTGCAAATATGTGTGAAAAAGAAGATGCAAGTTTCAATCTTTAATGTTCATGGATTTTTGAATGCATTGAATTAGTTGATGGGAGCATCCTATCAACTGGATATGCTAGATTATAAACTAAGTACTCAGGCCGACCAGATTCTGGACTGTGAATGGCCTGCAAGTGGATCTCCTTTTAGTACCTGCTTCTGGATATTATTCCAGATTTTCTTTCTGAAAGGTGGCAGTGGTCTTCCAACAAACTTGTGCAATATAATCTCATCTACAAAGGCTTCAGCTACTGAGGAACGGGACAGAGTAGGGAAGTGAATGGGATACAAAAATGCAAGGAGACAGTCTTGGCTGTCCAAAGCAAATATTTCACTCATCGTTTCTAGGTTATAATCTGATGAAGAAGAAAAATAACTAATTGCCAGGAAAAACAAAACAACACAAAAATACGTGAATCTTCTATAAGGTCCACTGAAGGACTCATTGCTTGCCAACTGAGTGGGAGTTTGGTGTCCGTGATAGTATATTTGGCCATACATTTCTTCCACTCTCCCATGCCTTTGTGGAACCTCTCACCCAAAAGATGGAAATTAGCTGTTGCTAGGACACAGCAGAGACAACAGACATGCTAGAGTAGTTGGGGTACAGTGACATGGGAATCATGAACTCTTTGATCCTCCATCTGGGTCTTTCTTGATACTATGATCACTGTGAGGTTTTTAACACCCTCCCAAATATCTTAGCAAATTTCCCTCCACATTGAGCATGAAATGTCTATGGAGACAGACTTTCCTGATTCTTCCTAAGCATACAGTTACTACGTAATTGTTAACTGGATTTCCATGGCAGGAGAAGAACAGCAGGTTGATCACATGTATAGGAAGGATGATTTAAAAAAAAAAAAACTATGCCAAAGGTGAAAGCCTTGATATAATTCAAAAACAGATGATCGCCATTGTATTAAGCGGTTTGCTCAATAGCTTACTGAACTTTTCTAACACCTTCAGCTCAATTCATCCTCTTTCCTCATTCTGTGTGACGATAACTGTTCATTTTTTTTTGATCAGCTTAGTCAATAACTATCACCTTCCAAAATTAATATTGCCATGGATGGTGGAGGCTATCCAGCAGTGGTGAACATGTCAGTTAAACTCTCTGCCATGTTTGCTAATAACATCTCACAATAAAAATGTTTCCATGTGTTGGCAACATTAAGCACAACAGCAACATGGTGACTGTGATCATTTCTTCCAGTTTCCTAAGTAGTTAGCTATGCAAATTAATTCCCATTGTCCAGAGAAATATTTTAATATTCCTATTTAGTCGCTTCTTTTCTTTGAGAAAGAAGTTAACAGGTTTCAATATGAACTTAGAAGGCATTGCTTTCATAATATTATAGGAAATGGTCTAAATAAAGGTTTGTTCATGTACAAAATACTTAATCACTTGTCTGGTCCAGAACCTATGCTAATGTAAGTAATCAAAGTTAAGAGCACAGACATGGGCTCTCCTCCAGAGAATTCCAGAACTAAAGACAAACTATGGATTTGAACAATTCTAAGCATTCTAAAGACAATAAGAAAAGTATAGAAAGTAACCGTTTTGCATGATTGAAGTAACTGGTCCAATAGTTATCATCAAGGAAGATGTCTCTTCTC
>NC_022032.1:23313022-23325664 GCF_000317375.1 Microtus ochrogaster | reverse complement strand
TTCTCATTACTGAAGGGCATTGGAAGTTGACATTGCACTATGTAGCACGAATTCAGAGATATCAAATTAGCACAATTAACAAGATGTACAAATTGACCGGATAAGTTTCAGGAAAGAATATACATTCATACATACTATCCAGATTCCTTTGTGAATAAATGTTGTCTTGACTCTTACTACTGATGTGTCCAGATGACAAGAAATCTTCGTTAGGGATATGTTTTATATTTCTACAAAATATTGCATTGTTCTGACATGGGGATCTTCTCAGGAATGTTCTGAAGTGTTTTCAAATAAAAGAACTGGATGAGATCCCAACCAGAATAAATATATTTAGTGTTTTCTCATAAGATAAATTCTTTAGTGATTTTATGCACAGACAAGCTTTCCTGACTTCAGTTGAAGATTTTAGCATTAGTTTTATTCTTTATTTCTATTTTGAGACAGAAAATGTCTTGTGGTATAGCCCACACTGGCCTGGAATATGAGACAATCATTTTGTGAAGATTACCTTCTGCTACCACCTGAAGAACTTAGACTGTCTGATACAGCATGCCGACGTGTGGGGAAGAAGTGGTACTCTATTCAAATCATGCCCAATTGCTCCCTAGATATGGGCATCCTGAGTATCCAGTCCTTGTCAGGCTTCCACACAACTGAGACCTAGATTCCTCTAATATTCTTTTCTCTCCTTCTTTCACTGTGAGTCTTTTATACCCACCCCCATTTGAAGGTGAATTTCTCTGGTAGAAATGAAAAAGGCAATTGTCTCTTAACCAAGTCATCTCCTACTTCCTGATTCTGCATCAGTTACATGACTTTCAGAGCTTAAATTTTAAACATATACCCACTATTCAAAACTGCCTTATTTTGTTTCTCTCTCACACAGGAAATGGTATTGTAGGTGATGCTTCTCCACATCTACAATGGAGGTTTAAAAAAACAGTGAAACTCACAGAAAGTTCATTAGCTGTTATTTACTCCTATTATCTACCATACATTCTCTCTCTCCTTTCCGTCTCTGTCTCTCTTTCTTTCTCTTTCTCTCTATCCATATGTAACCTAAAATCTACCATATGCAAGGTTATGACATAATAGCATATCCATTAGAAACGCAAACATTATTATACAATTGCCTAAAGTATGTAGCAATTCTATCAATACCACTGAGAGAATCCCATATCACTTGCCCTCAGCTATCCAGCGTATTGACTCTTAGCTGTAAATGGTAAACAGGATACAGCTTCCGTTCACATACAGTGTGGATGGAATGGCCAATAACTTTTTATCTTCCATGCAGTACCATTCCATAACCCATTTATTCTCTTCAAAGTATAAGAATGATTTTTTTTTTCTTGAGACAGTCTCAATCACTGCTTAGCCTAGGCATCAAAATTGCCACCCAGACCATGCTTCCCTCAAACTCACAAGAATCCGCCAGTGTGGTGCCATTACAGACATGAGACACAGTTTCCATCAAGAATAGTGACAGTTTGCAAAATATAATGGTCTAAAACCAGAACAACTGTCTTCTGCATAATTAATCTGTAGCTTGTTGTTGCTCAGATTCTGTACTTGTGGATTCTGTCATCACATAAAAGGCTCTAATAATTAGAATTGTGGAATTTTTTGTTGTAGTTGTTGTTTCTACTACCTAGCTTCCTCTTTCTCAAAAAAAAAGAAGAAAAGAAAATTAAAAATTAAAACAAAACAAACAAAAACCCCAAAACCGTTAAGACAAAAATACTCAAAGAAAACAAACAGCACACAGAGACTGTGGTGGCACACACAAGACCTGCACTCATTTATTTATTTATTTGTTTATTCATTACTTGTAATTTATTTTTTAAATTTCAATTCACATTTCATCCACAGTTCTCCCCCAACCCCTTCTTCCTTATCCCCCTCCCCCCAATTTTCTCCCCAACCCACCCCTCATCCACTCTGCCCAACAAGTAAGGGCTCCCATGGGAGGTCAACAAAGTCTGGCACATTAAGTTAGGGCAGGACCAAGCTCCTCTCCATTCTGCAATAAGAATGAGCATGGCATCCTACCCACCATAGGGAAAGGACTCCAGTAAGCTATGTCATGCATCAGGGATAGAAACTGCTCCTACCACCAGGTGCCTCACAGATTGTCAAAACCTCACAGCTGTCTCTTACATGTGGAGGGCCTGGGTTGGTCCCGGGGAGGCTCCAAAGCTGTTGTCCATCTAGAGTTTATGAGTTTCCAAGATCTTGGCTCAGCTGTCTCTATAGAAACCAGATAAAATCGAAGCACTGGGAAGGGGAGTAGTCATGAAGTCCCATCCACAGCCAAGAAGCTTTTTGCAATTGAAACCTGTTCAAAAAGTGGAAATTAAGCTGGGTGATGGTGGCCCACGCCGTTAATCCCAGCACTCGGGAGGCAGAGGCAGGCGGATCTCTGTGAGTTCGAGACCAGCCTGGTCTACAGAGCTAGTTCCAGGACAGACTCCAAAGCCACAGAGAAACCCTGTCTCTAAAAACCAAAAAAAAAAAAAAAAAAAGTGAAAATTATTTTTCTCCAATGGAGTGTCCCTGGGTGTAGCAACCATATTTCATAGGAGGCCCCAAGCCCAGAAATAGGTGGCCAACATAACAAAAACTGTGGACTTTAGTCTGTAGTTTTTAATCATATAGCATATTTCATAATAACCCTATGTAATCTAAAACTCTCTAGTAATATTGACTTGACTAATCCATAACACCAGAGATTTACATTGTTTTAGAGATGTTGCATATAGACTTTCCTTTACAAGTTCAGTGTCAGAGCATATCAAGGCACCTGATCAGAATTTTAAGCCAAGTACTAAAACTAGAAATCTCTGAACTTCTGCTGAAATGTTACTGTAAATGGTCTCCAAGCTGAGGTTTTATCTACTTCAAAGGATGATGACATAGACTTTAAGGCTGCTGCCAGCACTACCGAAACTCCTTCATGAAAATACTTATTTCACTTCAAATTAATATAGTTCACATATACTAAATGGAAGTAGGAAAGTGAATACATTATGACATCTCAATAGATACGTTACAATTACCTCCCTATGATCTCTTATCTAAATCTGTGATTTGTGTTCTGTATAATTAAAAACCTAAGCGTCTTTCACCGTTAAAGTCAAAAGTTACTTGGCAGTCAATTTCTCTCAATGAGCTAAACACTGTTGATAGGGATTTCTGTCCTGCCAGGTCCCACAGCCATTCAGTCCCAAAGAAATACGTAGAGGTCTAAATTAATTTTAAACTGATTGGCCTATTAGCTCAGGCTTCTTATTAACTCTTACAACTTATATTAGCCCATAATTCTTGTCTGTGTTAGTCATGTGGCTCGGTACTATTTTGGCAAGGCAGTCACATCTTGCTTGCTCTGTGTCTGGCTTCCTCTGTGTTCTGGGTGACAACTACAGACTGAATCTTTCCTTTTCCCAGAATTCTCCTGTTCTCATAGCCCCGCCTCTACTTCCTGTCTGGCTACTGACCAATCAGCGTTTATTTAAAATAAAAGTGACAGGGTACAGACCATTGTCCCACAGCAAAACACTTTGTTTATAAAACCAGTTGAGAATGGCACCATTCATCTGGAATACAATAACATGCTGCTACACATGCTGTCTAAAAGGGAAGTACAGCAATGGACCAGTTAAAGCTGCTGCTACATGCTGATGTGAACTCCCATGGTTTCACTCCACACACAGCTTTCTGCTTTGATAAAAACTTGCTGGTTTAATGGGAGAAACCACAAATTCTGTATATTTTACTGTTTTCATTCTTCAGGATTTAAATATCAAACTAGTCCACCCTTGGACTATACTGTACCTTGGGTTTGAATGTTTGATGTTAAAGGCTGCTGTTTGGTTCACAGAGTTGAGTTACAGTTTACAAAAAAAAAAAATCATTAAATGAATTTTGGGTTCAGTTTAAAACAAAACTCCCAACAGTCTTTTGAAAATGCCCCATACATATTCTGATGTTTGTCATATTTCTTCGAGAAAAGCAGCATTATTAGTATGAACAGCTATAAAATCTAAATATCTATCAACTCTGGAAGCATTGATAAGGCTCTGTGTCCTTCCGTATCAAATAACAAGCCAAGATTTAATTACTTATCCACAAATATACAAGCATTTCATCTCATTAATGTGTGATTAACTTTCATACTTAAGTTTGGTAAAACTATATGTATACCAAACGTTATTTAAAGATAAAATGCATTATAATTATTGTCAGTATCTGTTTGAATGGTTTGGATTTTTGCATAGCCACATGATTGGAGATATGGACACATTTCTCAAAGGAGAAAAAAAGAGGATCACAAATAGAGAGAATTTAAAATATCAACTGAATAAAACTGAAAAATATCAACATACAAACTTTCTCTTATTTATAAGAAAGTCAGAACTTCAGAAAATAGTGAAACATAATACAGAGTCTACTGGTCAACCTGACAATTTTCCCATATGCAAGGAATCATTTACTGAGAAAACAGATTTTAAAATAATCAACATCAGCCCTACATCCCTGCCATTGTTTTGTGATCAAAGTGTACTATGCAATGAAGGAAACAATACTGTTATTGCTTGCTCATGAAGTGTCCGATTTTGATTTCTCCTGTAATTTATCTTCAATTGAACTGATATTGATTTCTTGGGGAAAATTGCATATTCTCCAGAGAGTCTTAAAGGGGACTAATCTTAGTCTGTGCTGTATTTTTCCCACTGGCTTGTTCGTCCCAGTGATTTATCTACCTAATAACATTACAAACAAAAAAAAATCTGTTTTTTTTCAATTTATTTCTCCAAGATCTGTTCATGTTTGAGCATGATTTGTCTTTAATTGCCTGAGGATTTCTGGATAGCCCTGTCTTTAGTGGCCTGAAACACGTTGCAATATAAGTAATTAAGGCACCAAGCCACAGAAATCTACAAATTGCTGTTTTGCTTCCATGTGTGACATTTAACTAATTGCTCGTTGTTATAAAAACCTTTAACTTCATGGATGTCATGACTTTTCGTTGAATAGACGTTGCGATTCTTTTATTAAAATACTGTAGGATGATGGTGACCATCAAAGCTCTCCTCATGTTGAAATGCTCTTTTCCACGCTGTCATGTGAATTTTAATTTGAAACAGTTGAGATTATAAGCCTTCTCCTGGGAAAATGGGAGGTGCACTTGACCTAGAGCACGAAACACCATAAGGTGTACTAAAAAGTAAGCTGCAGGAATGAATTGAACTGGACTGAAGATTTCCCCTGCCTGGTGTGTTGGCTTTATGTCCATAGCCTTGAAACATCATTAATAAAATTACTAATTACACTACAGCTACCAAGGAATTTTACAGCAGAATGTCTCCTTGACAAAATAAAGAGATGATCGTGGGGTAAAACGATGATTGCTATCATTCAGGTGTTATGGCCAGAAGATCTGAAAAT
This sequence comes from Microtus ochrogaster, assembly GCF_000317375.1. Classification (NCBI taxonomy): domain Eukaryota; kingdom Metazoa; phylum Chordata; class Mammalia; order Rodentia; family Cricetidae; genus Microtus; species Microtus ochrogaster. The sequence continues at coordinate 23,320,213 of NC_022032.1, read as the reverse complement.
TGTTAATCAGAGATTTCCCTTGCTATTAAATATTGATGCACTCCTAAAGACCTTCTAAGGTATATTATCTGTCTGTTCCTTTGTATAATTCTGTGTATACCAAGAAGAAGAATGGCCTCTATGGTGACTTAAAACAAGCTCAACGATGGAACCTCAATTTTTTCTTAACGTCACATCAGACACTGGGCACTCTGCTTGTGCCTGCTTTTATTTTTATTGTGGTTACTTCCCTTGAAATTTTGTTTGCGGCTTTTTCTCCCCCCTATGGTTTAGTGCCTGCTGTAATAACGATGCCTGAAAAAGCAAATCTACAATGAGTAAATAGCAATGGTTCTTTAACCCTGTCTCAAAGAAAAATGTGATGCCTTCCAAGACATTTTCTTCTTCCCCGAGCCTTTAAAATGACCTTAATCTGCAGACACAATCTGGCATCGTTGCTGCCTGTAATAGAGATGTCAATATTAGAAGGAGTTCTTTCCAACAGTTTGCATCCTGGATTGATCACTAGTTGAATGATTTCATTCCTAGAAGGCTGGCCGTTCAGGGCAAGAAAGATGTGCTTGATAGATCCTCCAAGGGGTAAAGGTTTTTGTTTGTGTTTTCCTCTAGAGAAGTAAAATAGAGATTTAAAGCTTAAGCGGACTTTATAAAAGAGAGATTTTTTTAAAGCAGTGGGGGGGGGGAAAAACACTGTATTTTGTGTTCTGACACTTGAAGCTTGTTTTCGTCCATTCCTGCCTGGGGTGCTAAGCATGCGGTGCATGTCTGCAGACACCCGAGGATTTTATCAATGGAAATCGTGAAGCTTTGGGGGAAGAATCTATAAGAGAAGAGGGATTAATGCTCTTACTGAGCCTCTTCAGCCATCTGGTGTACAATTCTTTGTTTACTTATGAAATTGCCACTGCCTTGTATGCAAAACATTCGTCTGTACAGGAAGACTGGCTCTTTGCACCACTAGGTGGCAGTGGAATCACGTACTTATGATTATTCATGCACTGGTGAAGAGGAGTGACTTCTGTGTACCCTAGGTCTCCTAGTATTCCTGTGTTCTTTATTCAAAGGACAAGCCTATTGTACTTGAATGTCATACGCGGTATGGCAGGCTTTGTGAAGCTCCCATCTATGTTTGCTTTCTTTTTCAAAGAAAAGACTAGAATACACCTTCAAGAAAATACTCCAAGTAACTTATTACCTTTTATTTAAAATGACCAGTGTGCAAATATTTGATGAGGACATGAAAATGCAAACTTAAAAACTCTTTTGCTAGAAAATTTGTGTATTAGCTCATAATAAAGAGAAAGGCACATAAGACATAAATCTTTGAGTTGCATCAAGGTCAGCTCTCCGTGAATTATCTAATGTTTTTTTTTTCCCAAAATATTTTCTATATTAGACTTCCCAGAGTTAATGATGCATTGTAGAAGGCATTTGCTATGCTTACACTTCTAGAATGGTTCACAAAATTTAGGGAGCTCTATATCTAATTAGGGAATCTCATCTAAAAACAGCCTTAGAATAGAGAATTGTTTTGGGTTCCCATGAAAGAGAACACTGTGGCATCCCAGCTCATACAATTTTGGCAGATTTCCTTCTTTCAGACCCTCTTTATCATCTTTTCAACACGCAGTGTGCAGGCTCTGCAATCGAGAATGGAGAAAATTTGCAGTATAATCGTTGCTTGTATCTCATCAATTCCCTCGTGCTAAAATAAAATAAATGCAGGCCCTAGTAGGCAAACATTATCTGAACTTGTGTGTCTTTACAGTTTTGTCTGGGGCAGCTGGTTTAGAGCAATCTGTGGGAGACTCCCTGCTCCCTTCCTGTGTACCTCACCAGACGAAAGTATCAGATAATGCATCCCTGACACACCAGGTTACCAAGGGGGTCTGTCTCGAGAGACTGGCTATCTTCTGATTCACGGAGAAGCGAGACTTACACAGAAAGATGATGGGAGAAATCTAGAGTGGCATTGCTTGGCACCGGCTAGGCTTACAGGGTTCCAGGACAACACACAAGCTGACACAGAGAAGAAAGTGCCTGTGTTTTTTAACCTGCAGAAATCAGTGCTTTGTCTCTTCAAAGACTCTGTCTACTAGGCTTTATATTCTTTTGCTAATTTTATTTCTCCCGTCTTCTAGTTTTTTTTTTTCTCCCCACTCCCCTTATTTTGTTTCTTTGTTTTTCTAAATTCAGTTTTTTTTTTTTTCCTCTGGCGAGGAGTGGTGATGGAGGAGAGAAAGCTGCCTTCAAGGCCACATACATAAGATTTTGTTTGATCTTAGTTACTTCCTCCTTGCTCACACTGCCCCCTGGTGGCAGAATGCAAAGACATTGGCTATTTTCTGAAACCTGTATCCTGCTATGTTAATTGTGACATAAGTTTAATCTCCCTTAACTGATGAGTTTTGAGGTGCGCCTGCATCTAAGCATTTCTGAAAATTCTACAAACAGTGAGATTGATTTGTCAGCTTGTGCATCGAGCAGTATCGAACGCTTAAGGAGACAAGGGCAACTTGGAAGAAGCAGCCGACTCTAACCCAAGAGCATTGCTTCAGTCTCGTCCAAGTGCAGGTCCCACTTCCATCTACAGATGCTGGGAACTGAGTCTGGTTTCAGCAGATCTAACTATATGTGATTGTCTTACTGGCTTGACAAAGCTTTGAAAACAAAGAAGAAACAACAACAACAACAAGCAGGCGATGTACGCAGCAGGATGTGTGCCTTATCCCTGGAGAACAGTTTCCTTAAATCCGGAGGGGGGGGATTTCTGGCATGCAACATCGAGGAACACATGGATTTCCTTTCATGCCCACATTTCATTATTCTGGTCATTTAAATTTAATGCCCAAACAATTGACTTTTCAATATTTAAATTCCCCCGAATTGAATGACATGGCCACCTTCTTACTTGTCACATACAGGCTTTTTCTAAAGACTTTCATTATTTATCTCTATTGATTGGACGACCTTTGCCATCTATTTGCTAGCCTTTAAAAGATTTAAGTCCTCTGTAAACATAATCTGGCTGCATTCATCCCAAATTTAATTAGCATTATTGGTCTCCTGTCATATACTTATGAAATGTGCTTCCTTTACGTTCACACCTGCTCAAACTCATTTGAAGGCAGCATTACCATCGTAAAATACAAAGCGTAGTCTTTACTGTATAATTCAATGAAAAATCTACTAATTTTATGGCACAAGAGTTCATTACAGTTATTTCAACTTTGCTTTTTATGACGCTGAGAACATTCATTGCTGTGCTCCAAACAAGACAGAGAAAATTTTGTGAAACCAATAATTTTGTGACGTAAAGTTTATGAAAATGTAAGCAGTTTTCAACTTTTTTTCTGGCTTTTAAATAACACACATACTTTTATATCGTTTTAGTAGCATTAATTTTTTTTTCCAGTTCATTGAGTGGTTTTACAACACTAAACTTATCTGTGAACTATATTAAAAAATTTTTTTCCAGATTATATAATAATAAATAATTACGGCACACTCATTATAACTGAAAATAAGTAAAATTAGCATGGAAAAGACTAACACAATTGATTTCTGTGAGAGCTTGGAAAATCCATGGAGCAATGATTCTGAGATTTATTGACGTGTTTGGGAGAGGTGCTGATGAGTGACTTTCCAATTTTCCCAAAGTTACTAAGTCACCAACCTCCTGCTGTGGTTGCCTCTGGAGACAGAGACATAGCAACTGTGAGGCTTGCATTTGCAGTACTCAGTATATTCCTATCTTTGCCATCCAGGCTTTCTCCTCTAGAATACTGTGCAGGTTTCAGAAGAGAGAGGACATTATGTCTTTTAAGTTAGCTTATTTTATTGTTGATGCAATAATCGTATCCAGTCAGTCCTAACTGGATAACCTGATATATGTTTTAAGAGAATCATAAAATTCTGATATGTACTAGATTCTTTTGCATATAACACTGTTAAACTTTACTTTTGTGGGCATGTAGTACCCCGCAAGCTTACAACAGAGTCAACATTAATTATAGACCCAGTGAGTAAGGGCATTCTATCAAAAACACAGCAGCCAGACATTTAATATACAGAACAATGAGAGCATTTTGTTGAGTTCTAACTTAGCATAAGATTTACTGGCAAATACTAGATAAATTTCTGTCTCTAGATAGAAATGTTCAGCTTCAAGGAATTTAACTCGTCAAGATCCAGGTCTCCTTTATTATCTTAGGATAGTGTATTAAATGGTTAATACTACAAAAACAGGGTGGGCTTCTTTTATCATTATTTACGGAGCTAGCTCCTAGCTGAGGATTTGGAGGACATGGGATAGAAATGTTTTGAAGGGTCCGAAGGAGTTTTACATCGATAGGATTTACTGACTCAGGGTGACTCCCTGAACTTGAGGACACATGAGCAGAGGCTTCTGCGAGCATGGAACTTGAAGAACAGAGGAGCTAGAGGATGAGGTTGGGGGCATATGTGTAAAGAAGCTAAACTACACAGGAAGTATATAGTGCTATACTATATCTGCTATGCTATATCACAGTATAACCACAAGGGGAACAAAGTACTACGTGATCAATTTCTGGGCTAATCATCCTCCAAAATGAAGGCCATCTGTTGAAAACTCAAGGGATTCATTTCCTTCTCAAATTCACCATCTTCTCGAAAACATCTTATTTTCACAATACGTCCCTACTGGAGCCTCCCTCTATCCTTATTCCTAGTGCCGATTTATTCAAATTTGTTTTAAAGCTGTCTTCCTTATAAGTACCTTCAACAGAGAGAGCACGAAGAGCAAGCAAAGATCTTGGAGACGGTGTCACAAATATGTGCATTTGCATGTCAGCAATGTGATTAGATGCACAATTGAGAAGCTGAAGAATGGCTCAGTAGACGAGAGCCATCCCTTCTCCCTGCCGGTACCGAGATTTGCTTCCCAGCAACCACATGGCAATTAAACAACTCTCTGTAATTCCAGTTAGAGACGATCCAGTGCCCTCTCTGACCTCCGCAGTTTATAGACACCTACACATTGCATGTACACATGAAGGAAAAACACTTGTACATATAAGTCCTGCAAGAACAAGAAAGAAAATGTCAACATGTAGCAGAAACTCATTGAATTTAAATGACCTTGGCAGGGCCACCCACCATAACCCAGGTTTCTGGCATTCCTCCAAAGCATAAGTGCTGTCCTTTACAAGACTGTGACGTACACATTCATAATTCATCTCTCTGGATGAGCTGCACTCGGGCCTCATCAGGGCTGGGAATGTCTCAACGTCCCAACGTTTCACTCATTGTGCTGCTTCAATTGACCCCTGCGAAGTCGGGGTTAATTACTGTAATGACAAGGTAAGCAACTGAGATGCTCATGAGGTGCTTCTATGCATACCTGCTTACTACATTCTTCACATGACTATTCACTCCCCAAATACTGTGCACCATTCGGAAGAAAATAGCAATGCTGAGAAGTGTCGCAGTCTACATTTGGTGGCATAGGCAATAATAAGGACAAACCAGTAATCTATGACCCCATTCATCCCGTCAAAATTTTAAAAAGAAGTAATTCTAAGTAGAATTAGGTAAAACCTGGAAGACAGGATGATTCTAATGGAGTCTTGATGTAGTTTTCTCACCCAGAATGAAAATATAGCAACGATTCTGAAGTTTTATCTTGTGGGAGCTCAGGTTGTAAACTTTAGCAGTCATTTTATATTATATTATTTCAATAGATACAGGTTAGCCCAAGGTTGGTGAGTGTGATCATGGGAGTTTTACTAATTGTATTTCCTTCAAAGTTTGCTAAGTGTGTGAAAAACAGACTGTGCCAACAATGACAGAGAAAGGTGCAGCACGAAGAGAAAAGAAAAAGAGCCTGAAAGTGATTTCTTTTAATCTGTAGAGAAATTATCCTTTTTGAGAGATATGAAGAGGAGAAAACTATTTCTCTTCAAATAAAATCAGAGGATGAGTTAGTCTAGGGAAAAGCAGTTCAAAACTAATACAAGTCTCTGAAGATCATAATCAAGCCACATTAAACTCATCTTTGATGGATAATCACAATGGAAAATGGGTATTCTTGATAACCTAAGACTTTGTCTCATGCAGTAAGCTCACTTGCCTTGGCCTTGAATGGATGTGAGATTTTTTTCCCCATAAAACATGACACACCACAGACAAAGAAGATGCTGAGTATTTCCTCTGAACAGCTCTGGTACTTCTGGTAATATTCTAAACCCAAGTTCTGTCTCAGTAGGTTCATAAGCCTTGAGATACGGACCAAACATCAGTCTCCTATTTGGTGAATAGATATTTTCTCTTTCCTGCAATATGGAATTCTTGCAAATAGGCAAAATAGATCAAATGCATAAACATTAAATGATTCTATTGCCCCATTGAGTTAAGCATCGTAATGAAAAAGTCTCAAGTCACTGCCCCAAGCTCCTTATCAGTTAGCAGAATGTCCCTTAAATGTATCAGGGTGCCAATATAAATATTATATTTTACATAAGAAAATATTTTCTTCAGGTCTACCTGAGGTACGTGTGGCAGTATACCTGAGGGATTTGAAGGGTCACGAATGCCTTCATATAATAAATGTTACTTCCATATTCATTTTCATAGATATGTTATTAATAATTTAAAGAGAAATTAATAATATATTTATAACACACGCTAGAAGTAGGAAAATTATTTATAAATACTTAATAAATGTTTGATAATGCTTTTGCCATGCATGTTATAAATGATAAATAGTTGACGATAGACACCTTGTTAAAAATTAATTTCAAGCAGTTATGGTTATTCTATAATAGCTTGAAAACAGTTATTAAAAGAGTGGATTAACATCGTGTATACGTTCTATAAACCAATTATGGAAAAATATGTAAGCTTTGGGGCAGTTTTCAGAAATTGCTGGGCTATTATTTCTAATAGTATTTACTTGTTGCTTGTAGTTTACTATACAAAGTGCCAGTTTCTCTGGGGCCTAAATTCCAGTTCAATAGTTGCCAAAGGTTGGCTGGTTATATCATGACCATATAGAAGTTATTTATAAATCTTCTGTAATACAAACTCCAAATTGCCCTTCTGTACTGGTAGGTTGTGAAAATCACAGTGAGGTGGAATCTTTTCTGTTTAGACATCAATGATGCAACAGACACCAAAGATAAGTGGGATAGATCACAGCACAAGTGGAGA
>NC_022032.1:23273413-23312912 GCF_000317375.1 Microtus ochrogaster | reverse complement strand
GGCTATTGCCCAAGCAGGACAGAGTAAGGGAGAAGTTTCTGGCTAAGTTATCCAGTCAGAGGTATATGAATTCTGGAGATAAAAGAGAAATCGTCAAAAGGAACGTAAAATTGGGATTCTGTAACAAAGGAGGTTACTCCAAAGTGCAAGTGATTCTGGAAAGAAAAGGAACAACCTAGAAACCACCACATAGGCAGTGACCAAAGGGCTGAAGGCCTTCACTAATACCAGTCATGTTTGGCTCAGCAACGTACTGCAAGCTTGTGAAAAGTTGTCACCCTCCCACTCCAGTGAATTTAAGAAGTTATGAAAACAAGTCAAAGCTTAGTGTCTATCTAGCAATAAACCTGACTGTAACCATTTATAGGGAGAGGAAGAGTTTGCTCGGCATGCACAGGCCCTGGGTTATTTTCCCAGTATGTTGTGGTGTGGTGGTGGTGGTAGTGGTGGTGTGTGTGTGTATGTGTGTGTGTGTGCGCACATACATAAGTACTATGTGCCAACACAATTTAAACTCATGGCTTAACTGGATGAACTTACAGAATTGAGCCAGTTAAAAAAGAATAAAAATCATCATAAATAAGGGGGACAATGACAAATGTTGATAAGTAAGGCACAAATTTAGCCTAAAAGGGTAGAATATTCAATGAAAAATATATATGGCATGTGTTATTCCAGGATATAAGGAAATGAATGTGCTTTTATTTTGGGAAATCTAAGGTGCATTTGTCATATTTGTACAAAAGCTGAGGGATAAGAGACTAACAAATTTTAAAAATACTTGATAGTCAAATTAAAGGCTGTAACAGGTCAGCAAGCATCCTCTGCTTTGCTTCTCGGTAACTATTTAGTTTCTACATACTAAATGGTGTCTTTCCTCATTAATATTATTTCATTGTGCATCTTTAAATACCAGACTTTGTGAGAGTAGAAACTGCCTGCTTCTCTTTACCTGATCCTACGACCCTGAACAATAGACCTAGCAAGCATTCAGGAATTATTAGTGGGCTTCCGGATTAGCGAAAACATCAGGTGAAGACAGCCAGGTTTGCTTCTTTTCTTAGCTGTGTTGGAGGCAGTTGTGGTAATGTATTCAGGCAGGTCGGACCAGGACTCTGGCAGACCTTGAAAATGGAAATGAAGGGACTGACTTGAGAAATATGGAGAAAAGCATCAGGAGAATTTAGTGACAGACACGATGGAATATGACAGAAACTCAGGTGCCATTTTGGAAAATGCCAAAAGCATCGTACAGGGCAAAATCACCTAAGCAGGTGCCCTTATGCAATCAGGCAGCGCCATGAAAGATCGAGTTATCACAGAAGGCTTTTTCTCCATCTCCTTCCTGGCTTGCAAATACTGTCAAGCTACATTAGCGCCGAACGGAGTTAGATTGCAGTGACCTTTACTAATCCACCACATTTATGTTTGTACTTTCCTCACGATAAAGGTAACATTACATTTATTAATGTCAGCATTTTCTCTGGAAACAGTGGTGAACTCATTAAGAACACTGCCAGGTGTTGCCAACCCCAGGTGTGAACCTGGTGGTTAGTGAGATGTAAATAACTCTTTATGGAAAATTTGCCGGCGAACGAATTAGCAAGCCTCACACAAAGCCCAGCTAGTTTCCTGTGATTAGCTTCATTATGCCACTGGCTGCTTTTGTGCAGCTCAAATAAAAAGAAGTAGCATATGCCCCTCCTCTTAGGATATAAATCAGATTAGTTCCCACATCACTGCCCCACTGTTTCCTAAGATAGCTGTTAGCCTTTCCACAATATGGTTCAAAGACCCACGCAGAAGTGAGCATCAGGGCTCGGGGTATTATTCACTCCTCTTCTCTGTGCTGCATGAGTGATGTGTGATGTCCAGCTACTAGGGTGCTCCTCATCCCCGGCACAGCTCCCCTACCACTTCCTATTATAGAGAATGCTGTTTGCTGGTAGGGTAGAGATGAACAATGGTTTCAGAGCTTGTTCAGCAGCTGCTTGGGGGCTACCAGCTGCTTGGAGCATCTTTTCCCATTCAGATGCTGTTTTCCGTTACTCTTCCTCTAATCTCTGAAACAAATGTCAACATGATTAGGATATGGAAAGGAGGGGGAAAAGTAAGCATTTTGGAAGCTTAAAGTCCAGATGAGCAAATCTGTTGGGCTACTGTGACTTTTTCTTGTTAGAACTTGTTACAGTCTTTCAATGTGAACAGACAGTTCTGTTTATGAAATCCAATGAATATAAAGATCATGGTAACAATAAAGGAAATGTCTTCCTGTGCCATGACAGACTAAATATGCATGTTCAAAAACCTTATTTGACTAATATAATTTTTGCTGGATAACTTTAAAGCAACTGTCTTAATTTTTTTCCTTTAGATAAATTATTTTCCAAGTGCAGACTGGATATTTTTCTTAATTTATTAGATTTTTTTTTTGAAAAATGCCAATTCAAGTTCCCACTCACTCCTCTCCTCCCAATCCCTCCACACAACCTCACAACCCACCCCCCTCTAATCCTCAGAGAGAGTAAGGCACATTGATTTGTGGAAGATCCATGGCCCTCCCTACTATATCTAGGCTGAGCAAGGTATACATCCAAAGAGAATAGGATCCCAAAAAGCCAGTACATGCAGCAGGGATAAATTCTGGTGCCACTGTCAGAGGTCCCTCAGTCTGCCCTAGCCATGCAATTGCCAACCACATTCAGAGGGATTTGTTTGGTCCTGTGCTTGTTGCTTCCCAGCCCAGGTGGAGTTGGTGAACTCAGGCAAACAGTTTCAGTGGGTGAAGGCATCATGACCTTGACCTCCTTGCTCATATTCTCATTCCTTCCATTATTCAAATGGACTTTGGGAGCTCAGTCCAGTGCTCTAATATGGGTCTCTGCCTCTGCCTCCATCAGTCCCTGGATGAAGGCTCTATGGGGATATTTAAGATAATCATCAGTCTGACTACAGGGGAAGTCAAGATCGGGCACTATCTCCTCTATTGCCCAGGGTCCTAGGTGGGGTCATCCTTTGGCATTCCTGGGAATTTCTCTACAGCCAGGTTTCTGCTAACCCTCTTTCCTTGCTCTCATCTCTGTTCTTCCTCCATCTTGACCCTCCCATTCCCTCAAGTCCTCCTCTACCCTCCCCCTCTACCCTCCTCTTCTTTTCCTACCCTCACCTCTCTCCCCACACCACACCCCTAACCCTGCCAGTTAATCATGTATGTTTCCAATTTCCAGGTGGGTCTATATATGTTTTTATTAGGGTTCACCTTATTAGTTAGCTTCTCTAGGATCATGAACTATAGGCTCAATGTCCTTTGTGTATAACTAATATCTACTTATGAGTAAGTCCATATCATATTCATCTTTTTGGGTCTGGGTTACCTCACTCAGGAGAATGTTTTCTAATTCCATCTATTTGCATGCAAAATTCAAGATATCATTTTTTTTTTTTTACTGCTGAGAAGTACTCTAATGTGCACATTTTCTTTATCCATTCTTTGGTTGAGAGGCATCTAGGTTGTTTTCAGGATCTGGCTATTACAAATAATATTGCTATAAACATAGTTGAACAAATGCTTTTGTAGTATGATTGAGCATTTTGGGGGTATATGCCCAAGAGTGGAATTGCTGGATCCTGGGCAGACTGGATATTTTTATCTGTGTGTGATAGCTTTAACTATATAGGAATTTGGTGGCTTCAGTGAATCAGGATTGAAGTTGGTCATTCAGTTACAAGAGCTTGAACAATTAACTGCACCTCACTGGGGAAGTAGAGACAATAATTCTCAACTTGTAATGTTGTAAAGAGTAATGAATGAGACAAGATGTACTTAGCTACCAATTTACATTGAGAATATACATTCATCAACTTAGGGATCCTACTGTTCAATTAATACAGCAATCAATGTAATACCCTGCATATGTTGGGTATCCAGACAATGACCATCGATTTAGAATAAATGATGCTACTGCTGTTCATTTGTTTATATCTATTATGACAAAGGTGTTCTCCTTCCAATACTATCATCTTAAAACCCAAATGTTCATTTTCCAGAAGAAGATTGACTCTGGAACAGTCAGTGAGTTTAACTGTCAACTTAACATAGCCTAGAGTTACCTGAGAAAGGGTTCTCAATTGAAGAATTGGTCAGAACAGATTAGCCTGTAGACATTTCTGGGTAGGGGGAATGTCATGTTTGTTCACTGATATAGGAAGTCCCAGTTGGGCAGTATCATTTGCAAAGCAGGTGATGTAGGCTATGTACAAAAGCTATGTACAGAAGTTAAGTTGGGTCATGGCTAACCAGCAGCACTCCTTGTTTTCTGCTGTTCTTGGTGGCTGCTCCTGTGTTCCCTGGTTGGAGGCAGTGCTGTATGAAAGCAGAAGCAAGAGCAACCTTTTAAGTTCCTGCCTTGACTTTCCTCAATGATGTCTCTGATGGGCAAGTAGAGACTACACAAATGCTTCACTAAGAAGCTTGGATTAGTGTTTTATGGCAGCAGCAACAATAAAGAAAAAGTAAGCCCATATCCCTGCTGCTATAGTATGAAGACTTAACTCTTGTGAAAGCAAAAGATGGAAGAGAAATAGGTGAGTTCCAGACATGTATTCTAAACTCAACTCAAGAAATTCCACAAGACATTTTCATGGTTCTAAGATGTTTCATCTTGAATGTCTCAGTGATCTGTGCCTAGAAAGGTGCTGCTGAAATGAGCCCTTAAGAGAAGGGGCCTGGGAGATGCTTAATACTCTTAGAGATGATCATATGACCTCAGTCTCTTTCTGTGTTTTTAATTGTTTTTTTTTTTTTTACTTTTATCATTTTTGCTTTGTGGCAATGAGATGAGTTGTGTCCCACCATCTGCTCCGGCCATGGTGTAATACCACATGTCCTGAACAAAGGAACCAGACATTTATGAAGTAACAGTACGAAAAGAGTGAGACAAAGTACACATTTCTTCTTCACAAGAAAGAAACTCTCTGAGATGCTAGTAATAGTGACAAAATGGCAATCAACACAAATTCGCCTAGAATGTATCCTGAGGTTATGATCAGCATTGTAGTGAAGTAATCTATGGAACAAATAGGAAAGAAGGTCCCTGTCCCCAGGAACAGTGTCTACTGTCCAGTAGTGTATTATGAGTTTTCTTGGTCAATTTTATGATGTTGTGGCAAACCTCTGAGCCTAGTTAATTGCCCACCAAAAAGGTTTTTTAGCACACAGTTCTGAAAAATAGAAGCCCTAAGAGGGGGGAGCCACATCTTTCTGGCATCTAATAAGGATATTGTGCTGATCTGAACATGACGGGAAAGGAAATGCTGGGTGAGTTGGTGCAGAAGTGATGATGTCAGGGAAGAGTGCAAACACTCATGAAAGTTCCCTCTTCCTCACCAAAACAAATCCAGTCCTGGAAGGAATCCAAACTCTTAGTGACAGCCAAGGACTCATGGCATAACCACCCTTTAAAGGTGCCATACAGCAGATTTCACTGGCTGTCAGAATCACGTGAATTTTGGCAGGGGGAAAGCCAAATTCAAAGGAAAACATTTAGACTCAAACTTAATCTAATACTTCTTAAAATACTGTAAATCTCAGATTCAAAAAGTTCCTGTTTTATGGAGGTTCAGCATCCTAATTTATATTATGAGAAAGAATGAATAACAACAACAATAATACTAATAGTCGTATATTTTGCTTTATGATAATGTAAATATTAATTTAATAAATATGGGAGGAAATCCTACCCTAAAGAGGCATTTTCACTAAAATCAGCCACACAAAAACAGAAACTGTGACTTATTTATCACTTTATATCCTTGTGCATTTACTAGACTTATGACAAATATTCATTGGATAATTGGATAAATGAAAGAACTACAAGCATTTTCAACATAATGTTGGATTAAGATAACTAGGAGAGAGCTCACAGGGTAGGCAGATTCTATTAACTTCCCTGTTCTCTCTATACTACCAAAATAAATTAAGAAGACATGAAAGCAACAGATCAGATAGTTTTAGGATAATGTTTTGACTTACCTTAAGTTGGTCCCAGAAAGCGCTATGATCTTTAAATACACAAAATTCTGAGGTGAGCCTTGCCATACAGGGTTCTCAGCTTTCTTCATCAATGTTAGTGTCTTTTAATGGAGATGGCTTAGCTCTCCTCACTGCATCTCACATATTTAAAGAAATGAATTTTTAAAAAAATGAAAGGATAAGTACGTTGTTTTCGGGTCCATGGCTGCTTGAACAAAGTCGCTGTCTCCCTCAGTAATATTCTGCCTTTCTGCTTTGCTTTACATTCTGGGTCCTTCACGTGCTAGATATGAAGAACAAAGTAGAACAGGACCGGAATTAATATATGGACCTTAAAAATCTCCCTCAGAAGTGCCGCTGAGGGAGACAGCATCAGAACTTACACTAGTGAAAATAAACTTGGTTGATAAACGAAAGCAAAGTTTTTTGTGAAGTTTACTTCAGGCCTTCACCAAACACCCCTTTGCTGTCCTCCTCTATACCCACTTAGCGTCCACTTAAAATATCTCCATAACTGTCAGTGTTCTTGGCTATGTGGCGCATGTTCCCTTTTATCCCGCATCTTTATAGCAACAGTTGCTCTTGATTCCTCTGTTACACTCCCAACTTCATGCCACATTTCCCAACTTAGAATTTAAACATGTCTTCTGCAATCATCTTCTACAAGTTCTAAGGACTTTGTATCTGTGGTTCTCCAACATATTAGAAGAACTCCGCATCATGTGGCCTAATCGTCACAGTTGTCTCTGATAGACTCATTATTTAAAAGATAATTCATGCTATTTTAATCATACTGTGTGAATGCATTCCGTCTTCCAAGGTAGCTTTTGAGATTTCTAATAATAACAAAGACGGACGTATCTTGGAGGTGATTCATTTTTCCTTAATTCCTTGCCAACTGTCTAAATCACAACATATAAGTTACTGAACTGTTTCTAGCTAAATAGACTTAACTAAAATGTTGGTAGCAATAAAATAGTATGTACTGGCCACTTCCTATATACTGAGATGACGCTAAGCTACTTTATATTGAAAATCATATTGTAGATTGTCATTGCTAAAACTGCTAAGAAAACAAATAACTTACCGTGTATCATGCATCCAGTAAAGTATGAGACAAGACTCAAGCCCAATATATCCTACAAGTTAGGCTCTTTTTAAATTTACTTCAGGCCCCAACTATACATTTTTCTTAAAAGTTAATGATACACTGACTAATATTCTCAGTGTTGTTCCCGTATGTAACAACCCCCAAACAGACAAGTATTCTTGAGTTCGTGTCTTTGCTGTTTCATAGGGTAGGTGAGAGCATAGTATGGCTATTTCAGTAGAAAAGGAAGTCCTAAAAAAATGAAGGTGAGGATCGACTGGAAGACACCAACACCAAAGGGAAGAGTTTATGGTAGGAAGGAATTTAACTCTATGAAACACTGGAAATGTTAGGATATAAAGATGACTTCTATTATAAATAATATACAGAAAGGTGAACAGTTGTATATTACAAAAAGCCCTTGGATACTCATCTTTATTTTATTTGAATTATATTAAGAGAGAGAATAAGTGTATGAATTTCTTTCAACACATTATTCATGCTTTAAGCAACACGCATGTGTATAAACACTATCTGGTAAATAGGGACTACTAGAACCAGTATTTTAGATGGAATTTTTAGCAGTAACTCAGGCCTTTCTTTTTTCTAATCCCAGGTAGAGAAGTAATTAATATACTCTTCCGATGCATTTCTTTCTCTTTTTTCTCAGATCAAAGGCACAGTAGGCATATTGTCCTTTGTAATTTAGAACTTGGAGACAGAGATTGTAAATCAATTTTCACACCATGATATCTTATCCACGAGCAATAAAGGCCAATCCATGAGACTAAGATGCAAGGATGACTGCAAAATTTTCTTTTTCTTTTTCCTTGACATAACATCTTAGGAAATCAAGGAACTTTCTCCTTCAAAGCAGAGTTGAACTAAGTTCCAGACTTCTATGATCATCATAGACAATGACCAAATGAGAAGCAGGGTCTCAGGGGAGATAGCTAAATTCATAAGATATATTTACCACACATAAGCATGTGCCAGAGTAACAAATATGATTTTCTTTAAGTCAATTCGCTCAAATGCCATTTAAAACAAAAACTATTGTAAGAATAGCTTTATAAATCATCTTCTTGAACTCTTAAGGGCAAGGAGAATTACACTAAGACAAAAGGGGCCTGCTAATTTTCCATCAGGGCCAGCAGATGCCTGATTGTAATGGATTGTTTAAAATATCTTTATGATGCTACCCATTGCCTGAACTGTGAGCTACTGGTGGAGATGTATTGCAATTAGTAGACAAAGACAGAGTCCCTGGGACTCTTAAAGAACAGAGATTGCAATTTCCTAAGCATTAGAGCTCCTATCTTGTCATCCTCAGGATGTTGAGGTCACTAACACGATGGCCCCTTTTTACATTTCATTCCTTGTGACCATGAATATGTGAGCTTTAATGGACTCTACCGTCCCATTTGTGTGTGGTGTCATACACTGCCTGTGTCACACATAGAGCGGTCCAATCTGACTAAAAGACAGAATGTGCTTTTGAGATATAACTTTTATATTCATCTTTTAATCAGAGACAGTAGAGACTGAGCAAAAGTTATTGAAGTGGTTGCTGCCTTTGACATTTTTTTTTAAAAAAAAAAACTTCTACGGTTTATTTATAATAGTCTTCTTGGTGAAACAATTTTTTAAATAATTGCAAGGGGGAGAATTCATAAAAATGAGAAATTTGATTAGATTTTGTTATCAACAGTATCATGCAATGTAATATCATTGCTAAATTTTATAAAATATAATAATTAACATCAACAAATTTAATATTGAAAAATCATTTTATTTGAAACAAAGTAATCCATTAATAAGAAACAAGTAAATAATACTTCTCGTATGGTATTTCACTATATAGCCTTTTTATTTTTTTGTTTTATTTTTTTATTTTTTTTGGTTTTTCGAGACAGGGTTTCTCTGTTGTTTTGGAGCCTGTCCTGGAACTAGCTCTGTAGACCAGGCTGGTCTCGAACTCACAGAGATCCACCTGCCTCTGCCTCCCGAGTGCTGGGATTAAAGGCGTGCGCCACCATCGCCCGGCCTCTATATAGCCTTTTAAAAGGAAATTTTAGGAACTACTAAATTCTCCAACTCTTCAGTAATATAGTACAAATGTGCTTGAAGAATGTATTCTTTGTTTCTTTGCTTCCTGGTATAATCTGTAAGGCATAGTTGCTTCATTTAGCACTTTTTAATAAATAGTACAAGGTATATTTGGTAGCAGAAAGATAGAGTTCATATATTCATAACGATAGAATAACATATAATATTTGTTCTTTAATTTGTTCTTCCTTTGCACATCATGACACTAATAACAACATGGGAAGGACACAGCGACTTCTCAAGGTAGTAACTGATTCTTGTTTTTTACTTATTAAAAGACAAATTAACAGTTCAATTGAAATACAAATAGTTAATTTTGAAAAAAATTACCATGCCTACTTCATATATTCATAACCTTGAAGCTAATGTTGTTTATGACCTATCCTGTTTAGCAAATCATGGCTACAAGTATGCTAAGTTTTTTATAGCTATCTTGAGATGGCAGCAGACTATTAAGGACTGACAGATAATTCTTAGCTATCCTCAGACTAATTGTGCACAAAAGGCAGCATAGAAGAATGTGCTTCACGAGACTCCACAGGGACTGTTCTTCCAATAATTATTTTAATATGAGTCCATAGTATGACCTTGGACAAGATAATGCATTGCTTTAGTTATACTCATTCATTTATTACAGCCAGTTACTATACTAGGGGTACAGTGGCCTCATCAATTAGACTTTTAATTCTTCTGAGGGGAACAAAGTGAATATATATATATATATATATATGTATGTATGTATATATATACAGTTGATTTATGGACACATATGAATATGTAAGAGTACTGAATGTTGCCATTGGTATCTTGAAATAAATAAATTTGCTGCTAGAAAAGGAAGTAAAGGCAGTGAGTCTATTTCAAACTATACTATGTGTATAAGGATTATATCAACTGGCAACATGTAAGCCTTAAGAAACCCAGATCCACGGCCTGTGCTAATTTGAATGACTTCTTCTTGGAGCCTGGTGGATGATTAGTATGCTTTGATAGCTATGGAAAGATTTTCAAAACTAAACATAGAATAAAGCTGTATAATTATAAACCTTAAAGGAGAAATGGGAGACTGTTTTTATTTCCTCTCCACTTTTGAGAGGAGTATGTGAATATGATCAACTTTATCTACCACTAAGATGACAAAGGGAAGAGAAGAGGCCCAGCAAACGACTTATTCTCCCAGAACCTTGCTCGATAATTTAATTTGGCACTATATGATACCACCCAAAGCCCAGTCCTGTTATTCTAGTTTATAAAGTCATTTGGTTTAATATTACTTTATAATATACTAAAACCCATTATAGTATAAACACATGCAATTTTTCATATTCCTGAATTTTATCATGGGGTTATTTAAGTTTTTAAAGATTTAATAAACACTAATGTAGGAAGCCAAGTTGTAGCACAAAAACATTTTTTCTCTAACAGCAGGGCCCATTTAATTTAATCTTGGAATGCATGATTTATCCTTAAAGAGAGATACTGTTAGAAAAAAAAATGAAAAACATTGTTCACGGCCATATGTTATTGTAAAACAGCATATTTGAATATTTTAAAGACACTAAATTTGGTCCAAATTGAAATAGGCTTTTCTCTTTTGTTGACAGTATGAAGCATATGCTCGGAATATGAGCTATAACTAAGTAGTAAGAGAAAACAGAGTGTTACGCTGAGTTGGGTATGTGCCATACAGGGCTTGTACGTTTTGAGGACCAAAACAGAGAAGCCCACAGCCACCATCATTGTGGCAAAACTCCAATCCCACATCTGAGCATATGGCTGGAAGCATGCTTATGCCATACTAATATGCCCTTATTATGTAGAAAGCTACTTTATAGTATAGGGACATTACAAATCTTTTGTATCTGCGGTCGAATCAGAAAAAGCAGATTCTGTGCTGAGATCCTCTCTTTTCCTAGATGCGTTAAAGGGTTTTCTTGCATTGTTTCTTCTATCTCCAGACAGGCTGTGGTTGGTTCTTGTAACTACTCTGCAAAGTGGCTGAGTTAATAACTGGAAAATACTGATGCGATTTGGACCCAGTAGGGAAGACTAACTCTGAGTTAAAGCTCAAATGCTCTAGCGCAAATGAAAACTGAGGTCATGGATTTGGCTTTGTCAGTTTTCCACCAACAGACTCGACCCACTGACATTCTTACGTGAGACAAGGATGTATCCTGTTACTAGGATCTGCTGAGCTTTTTAAAAACAAAACAATTGGTAAATCATGACAACAGGTCAACATCAGCTTTTACATTTCAATAGAATTAGGAAAATGGACAGGGAGTGATGGGTGTTTTTGATTTAATTAGCATTAGAATTTGTTTTCTTATTTTTGTGAATAAATCCAGGACCCAGATTATGCTACAAAAACACTCTTGCATTTAATTGTTTTGAGATAGAATCTCATAAGTTGTCTATATCATCCTGGTCTTGTCATCCTCCTGCCTCAGTCTGCTTAGTAGCTGAGAAGATAGACCTACATTAAGTATGAATTAAGAGTTATCAAATGACACAAACAAAATATCCACCATTTCATTCACTTAAAAATATAAAAGGGAAATACTGAGAGAAAATTGAAGCTGTTCTGAGGTGAGGCAGCAAAGAGCTATTCTACTCGAGCTAACAGACCCATGCAACCAAATACATAGAATTCTTACCTGGAATTATGGAGTCTAGAATATAGTGCATCGGCTATAGGATATATATATATATATATATATATATATATATATATATATATATATGTGTGTATATATATGTATATGTGTGTGTGTGCGCACGCACACACACATACATGTGCAAATAACTAAATGCCAATACCCATTTAAATAAGATGTGTCATTGTATTGCTATGACCTGGCTTAAGATATATTCACGATGACAGAAACACAGTAGGTTATTAAAGATATATTTGGAGGTGAATTGTTTGCATACAACGTGAGACAGTAGAATGTAATTTCCAGACCCAAGAAATCAGTGAGAAAAGAGAGTGGAATCTTAATTTTTTTCTTCTCTGGAAGAAACCTCTAACATGTGTACTCTTATTCCCCTCTCAAATGGTAGCTACAAAGAGTATATACCAGAAAAAAATAAATGGTGATATTAGAGAAAACAGGCATATGGAGTAATATGAGGATATTTTTCTCTTCAACGTCTTTTCTTATCATTTTGAACTAAAATAAACGTGAGAAGTAGTCATTTGTACAGCACACAAAATAGTTAACCATTCTGAGTATTTGTAAAGCCAAATAAAAGTCAAGACTGTTATGGTTTTGAAATTAAAATTATTAATAAGTTTCATTTGACCAAAAGCCATAAACTCCTGAAAAGGTTTTCTGTGGATAAATTCACCATCTGTCAAGAGCCTCATATCTAGCTCTTTCCAGTAGCAAGAATAGGGCCATTGAATAAGGACAATGAGAGACAAATGTATTCTTTATGTTAAAACCCAGTTAATCTATTACTTTTTCTTATTTATTTCTTTATTCATTCTACATACCAACAACAGTTTTCCCTCTCTCATCCCACTCCCCTCACTTCCCCCCAATCCACTCCTTAGCCATACCAGTGTTAGGCATATACCCAAAGGATGCTCAATCATACCACAAGGACATTTGCTCAACCCTGTTCAAAGCAGCATTATTTGTGACAGCCAGAACTTGGAAAAATATCTGTTACTTCTTTAACAGAGCCAATGATGTATGAGATTCCTCTCTCCATCCTTTTTGTCAATAGTATATGACTTCTAACAAAAAAAAAAAAAAAGAGGTCTACTTATAAGACTCACAAGACACACTTCCTTTTAGGTATGGCAATGTGGGTGTTACTAAATGGAATCCTTGAGATAAGACCTAAAAGGAGGAGAGCCTTGGATGTAATGGGACGTGAAGAACCAGGATTTGGTCCAACAAAAATGGATAGGATGCAAGAGGAAGCTAATGTGAATAATCTGTAAGGAAGACAGCAGTGAGAGTTAAAGATTTAGTTCTAGAAAGCAAGTAAAGTGGGGTCCACCATCATTTAAATGTTGTTCTCTGTCTCATTATGTAACTCCGGCAGACTGGCAAATAAAATTTTCTCTGCAAAGTTGTTAATTCACCATAATTGAGGCTGAAAAGTTCAACACTGCTTAGAAGGAAAATGCCACAGAAAACACAATGTGTGTTGAGTTGAAGGACCAGATGTGAGGCATTTGTTGTGCAAAGTGCACCTTTTGGATAAACTTAAAAATACAAACACAGAGAGTGGAGACATCTCTATTTCAATTTGACTACGTTTAGCAGAGAAGGTTAGGAATTTTTCTAGACTATAAACCATAAATTTACTTAAAGGTTATTGAAATCCTTGTTTTATAACTGTCATGATATAGAGGTATTTTGTGATCCCATAGGAAATTCTGTATATTTATTTGTTAAAAGACTCTAAATTGCACATATTCCCCTAGACGAAATCTGGAAGAGACTTGCTTACATAATACGGTGTTCAGCAACATGGAAATAATAACAGGAACCATTGATTGTGAGTGGGGACTGGGTTCCTTAGAGTGTACTCGTGATTTCTGAGATTAATTCGCTGATTGCAGCATCTGGTTTAAAGTTGCATTTGACTTCTTAAGCATGGCAACTCTTCACACGTTGAAGGTAAAGGCCTTCTCCAAATGACAGAGTTGCTAAGACAAGAGAGAAGCTGAACGGAAATCCTTTTCTTTTTTTAACTTCAGAACCTTTAGTTAACTTCTGTGTTCATATTTTGCAGGCTTTAACAAAGCAAAGAGAAAGTTCTATATGCTGAAAGACTTTGAGACAAAAGCGATGAACAGAATTTATCTCAGTGGCAATGACAGTTAAATACAATTAGAATAAAGAAAAGTTCAGTTTCATTTGATGTGAATTTATATTTGACATATTTATTGTTTCTTTGTCGAAGGTTTGCCTCCCTTCTGCTGGATTTGAATAGACACTGAATAAGCACAGATTTCTTTTTTTTTAAAAAAAAAAAACAAAACTTTGGCATAGACCAAAAAAGAAAATGCATGCAAACCGTCAAGTGAGAAGGACAAGAAATTATTTTGAGAAAAAAGGCAATAAGAATAGAAATTCATGAATACTGAAAAGAAACATATTCTTATCCTAAATACACTAGACCGAATACCTTAAAGGAAAAAGGGATGAATAATCAATTAGTTTTTCTTTGTGTGCTCACCTTAGCAATGATACTGTGGAATTAAAGAATAGGGGTTAAATCTAGTGCCTGAGCATGCAAAATTTATGATAGCTACGCACAGAAGATGATGGCTTCCAGAACCAAGCTTTCTGGATTTCCTCTCTGTCACTTATCAGCAGTACATGTGTCTTTGATCAATTAACTTATTTGTATTTTAGGAATAATATATAGTATTAGAAGTAACAGCTTCAATGAAGAAATACAATTTTTATAATCTACCAATCCAGAAGACATTTCTAAAAACATAGAAAAAACAGTTTTATTAATAAGCACTCAAAGGCATATATATTCAGTAATACTTTGTGGGATATATATGTATATATATATACATATATGTAGTGTATTTATAGGTACATACCCACTCATATAAAAAGTTTGTTCCCCACAGTGAGTCTGAAAAAGAGATTGCAAAGACAGGACATTTTATCTAGTGTGAGTATGTCTCTCTCTCTGTGTACACACGTGAAATGGTGTATACATGGATGTGCATAGTTTCTCACCTAACCTGGCGCTCACAGTTTTGTTTAAACTAGCTGTCCATCAAGTCCCCAGGACTACAAACACAAACCTCTGCTCTTTGCTTCTTAAGTGCTAGGGATGCACACTCAAATCCTCGGGCATAAGCAGTAAGCACATTACCCACCCAAACAGCTC
The DNA here is from genome assembly GCF_000317375.1 of Microtus ochrogaster. Taxonomy (NCBI): domain Eukaryota; kingdom Metazoa; phylum Chordata; class Mammalia; order Rodentia; family Cricetidae; genus Microtus; species Microtus ochrogaster. The sequence continues at coordinate 23,297,805 of NC_022032.1, read as the reverse complement.
TCCAGTCCTGATTTTCACTTCCACTAAAGGGAAGCTGAGGAAGACTCTTTCAAAGACATTCCCACGTTATAATAATTAGTGCTCACACAAGAGGATCTGGCAGCAGCATTTGTCCTAACTTTACCTGGTAATTGGGTGACCTTTTGTGTTAGCCCCATTTTTATGACCAAGGACAGTTTTCTCCTTGAGGCAGAAGGCCCATAAGGAATAGGATTCTTCCCTCTCACAGAACTGGCAACAAAGCAGTCTTCCATATTAAGCACATTTCAACGAAATGGCTCCTGGGTTCAGATAATGGAGTAAGTATTACCTAAGTTAATATATATATATACATATATATGCGTATATATATATATATTATATATCATAAAAAGATTAAAAACAGAAAATCTTGCCATCACAAGTTTTCTAAAACTAATTCCTCATAAGCAGATAGGCACAGTGATGGTGAGGATTTATGGTATATATCTCTGTTGTGTGTGAGAGAGAGAGAGGGAGAAAGAGAGAGAGAAATGGGCGTGCTGGTGAAAGGAGCATCTTCCTTATTCACACTAAGAATAATTAACATTACTGTTTAATTGATTTATCTTTTACATTTTACTGATGTGAAAGAGTGAAAGACTTTTAAAGAACTAACTGTGACCTCATGAATAATATAAATAATTGCTAGTTTGATTATAATGAATGTATAGTCAAATGAAAGTTTTATAAGTGTATGCATAATTATTATATTTATCACATTATATTATATTATATTACATGTATGATACCAAGAATTGAGTGCTGGAGTCATCAAGAAAGCATTAGAGGGAGGATGGGGAGATGAGTCTGTGGTAAAAGTCACTGGCAGTACAAGACAAAAAACATTAGTTCATTCCCAGAACCCACATTTTTAAAGACGCTGGATAGAGTAGTGGACATCTGTAGTTCCAGCAGAAATTACAGATGGAGAAAGGATAATCACCTAGAACCTCATTCCTGCTAACTTGGACCACACAACACAGCAGCAGCAATTGTGAGAAAGGTCTCAACAAGTAGTGAGAAATATGTCCTAGAAATTGTCATTTAACCTACCACCACAACCGTACTGTAATAAATGGACAATGGTATGCACAAGTGCTCATATACACACGTATAGCATACATAAAAGAAAGAAGGAAAGACAGATTAACGGAAGGCAGACAGGAAGGAAAGAAGGAAGGAAGGAAGGAAGGAAGGAGGAAGGGAGGGAGGGAGGGAGGGAGGGAGGAAGGAAGGAAGGAAGGAAGGAAGGAAGGAAGGAAGGAAGGAAGGAAGGAAGGAACTATGGGGCCTGCAGCTAATTGCTGGATATCTCTCTCCTGTGGAGAGAACAATGTTACCAAAGAGGAGAGAAAATTTTTCTGACATTGAAGAGAACATTTATTTTCTAGAAGGTGAAAATCACAGAAGATTCATTAATGAAATTAACCTCAGACTTTCTTTGGAAATGATGAAAGTGATAATGTTGAGTTGTTTTGCTGGGATATATTTGTGGAAATTTACAATATGAAATTTAAATTTTGTGAAATTCAAATTTGTCATGCAATAGATAGTAAAGGTCTACAACGTGCTATATCCACAATGGAAAGCTTATAAAATGGTTTTTATATAACAAAATAATCAGGCAATATAACTAAACAATGTGCATGAATTAAATAAAATCACAGCTAAGGTATTATCAGAAGAAAAAGGAAAGAACGTATTTCATCTCAGAATAGAAAAATCAAATTTGAATAGTGGAAAATAGCCATTTTTGATAAAAACCTAGAAATATTTTTTGAAACTAAATAAATAACAAAGATTGATATCAATGTGTATCATCGTCATCTTTTCAAAAAGGTTAGTAAAAGAAAAAAAGAGAAGAATTTGATAAAGGTTACCCAAACTCATTTGATGACTAGTTTCTGTTTAGTTAAGTGATTGACTAATAGTAATAGTTTTATTTAATATGAGTATGCATGAACAAATTTAGTTTTTACAACAGAGCAATTATTGCTCTTTTACGTTTCCTAGTTGTTTGTCCCCTTCTCTAATATTGTCATTTAGAAAACAGATGTGATTTATATATGGAGGAGGACATTAGCATTGGCTGAAGGACAGAACAATGAATCTGTCAATCAACCACTTGCTCACTTCAGTCACAAAGATGATTTGTTAGATATTGTTTTACCTCAGAGCCTAGGCCTGAGTCTGGCTTTGTTTCTCTACAAGAGTTGAAGTGAATTCTGGAGTTACTTATGGAAAAAAGTATGATAATTTCTGAGGTCGGCTAGACCAAAGGTGGTTTAGAAGATCACCTAACAACATGAAGGACATCATGATTCTATACTCTATTAGGTCCACATAACCACTGTTTTTTCAAAAGTATTCAGCAGAATGAACATAGAATACAGAGCTGGGAGTGATGTTAATACAAAGGTATTATTTCTATGCCAAACTCAGTAGAATGTCAAAAGAGTAAGAACTTTTTACTGGGTAAAAAAAAGTGTGCTACCTCCACCCCCACTTCATTCTTCGTTTGCAATTTAAGGGAAATTCTCTAGTCACTTTTCCCAGCAATAATTGTAGGTATCTCATTAAGTGGAATCTCAATTGTACTGTATGAATATTTTATAAGGCAATTTTGTTCATCTAGTCATCATATTGAGATTGATTAAAGATAAGGAAGGCTGGTTTATTTCTGATATCTGCTCTATTTGTTTTTGTTTGAGGGAGGTTTTTCTCTTCTCTACAAAACTGAATTTCATTATCCTAAGGACTTACACTTTATTCAGAATTCTCTGTCTATGTAAAATGGAAAATTCATTCCGGGCTCCTAGCAATGAACTCTCAGTGGAACATTCTCTCTTTATGTTGTCATTTTTTTTCTTTCCAACATAGAAAAAAAATGTCATGACTGGCCAAAGTGCCACAGGCTTTAGAAAACCATCCATGCTATATAGAAAAGTTCAAACTCTTTAAATTTTTATGAGGCTCTGTCTTTCTTACTAGAAAGAGTAAGAGTCTTCAAAAATAATGAATATGGTCAATATCCAACATCCATCTCCTTTCCATTTCTAATAAAACCGTATCTCTCCATTATTTGACTTAGTTTGGATATAGTAGTATATAATTTCATAGCTATGAATATAAGATAATCAAAAATAATCAAGTTTTACAGAAGTGACAGTTTTGTTCCTGAAAGTACTGAAATGAATTACAAAAGAAAGAAATTTGCAAGAAGCATTTTCTCAAACAAAAGAGAGAGAGAGCACTGTCTTTGTAACCCTATTGCTAATAAAAATTCTGTAAACTGAAAACCATTGTTCTAGAACAATATATTAAGTCAGTATAATATTAAGTCAGGAATATATATTTCCTGACTAGGTCATGTTTCTAAGTTTATTAATTAAGAAGCATTTTCTTGATGCTGTGTAAGTTTTTATTTTTATTCTTTTTACTAGAACCTTTGTGGCAGAGTTTCCACAGTATAAGCACAGTGATTCATGTACTCAGGTAGGACTGAGGTCCTCCCCCTATATCTAGGCTGAGCAAGATATCTCTCTAAAGAAAGAAAATGGGCTCCAAAAAGACATTTCAAGCACTACAGATAAATCCTGGTCCTACTGCCAATGTTCCCAAAGACTGACCAAGTCACACAACTGTCACCCATATTCATGGGGTCTAGTTTGGACCTATGCAGGTTCAGGTTCCCCCACTGCCAATCCAGAGTCAGAGAGTTCCCACTAGCTCAGGTCAGTTGTCTCTGTGTGTATCCTGATTATGTGAGCTTGCTCCAGTGCTAACTGTGGATCTCTGCATCTGCTTCCATAAGTTGCTGGATGAAGTATCTATTATGATAATTAAGGTAGTCATAAGTCTGATTACAGGAGAAGGTCAGAAGGTCAGTTCAGGTACCCTCTTAACTATTGCTTAGGGTCTTAGCTTGGGTCTTCCTTATGGTTTCCTGGGAATTTCTCTAATGACAGGTTTCTTGATAGACCAATAATGGGTCCCTCAATCAGATATCTCTTTCCTTGCTCTCCCTGTCCTACACTGATCTAGGTCATCCAGTACCCTTATATTCTCTTTCCCACTTCCTTCCCCCCTCATCTTTCACCCTCCCTTCTCCCATGACCACTCTCCCACCTGACTCTTGTCTACTTCCCCTTCCCAGGAGGATCCATGTATGTCAAGCTTAGGGTTCTCCTTGTTACCTAGTTTATCTGTGGTCATGGATTATAGGCTGGTTATCCTTTGCTTTCCGTCTAGTATCAACTTAGGAATGAGTACATACCATGTTTGTCTTGCTGAGTGTGGGTTACCTCACTCAGGATGTTTTTTTTTTCTAGTTCCATCCTTTTGCCTGCAAATGTATGTCATTGTTTGTGCAGCTGAGTGTAATACTCAACACTCAGTAGTAAATGGATCGAATTTTCTTTGTCCATTCTTTAGTTTAGGGGGATTTAGGTTGTTTCCAGGTTCTGGCTATTATAAAAATGCTACTATGAACATAGTTGACCAAATGTTCTTGTGGTATGATTGAGGATCTTTTGGGTGCATTTCCAAAAGTGATGTCGTTGAATCTTGAAGTAGATTGATTCCCCCCCCTTTTTTTTTGTTTTTGAGAAACCACCATATTGATTTCCAAAGTGGCTGTATAAGTTTGCACTCCAACCAGCAGTGGATGAATGACATGTTTTTTGATCTTAGACATTCTGACTGGTATAAGATGGTGTCTCAGAATGATTTTGATTTGCATTTCCCTCATAGCTAAGCATGTCAAGTAATTCCTTAAGTGTCTTTTGGGCCATTTGAGATTTTTCTGTTGAGAATTCTCTGTTTACATCTATACCCCATTTTCAATCGGATTATTTGCTATTTTGATGTTTAATTGCTTAAGTTCTTTATGTATTTTGGAGATCAGTCCTCTATCCAATGTGGGATGGTGAAAATCTTTTCCTATTCGGTAGGCTGCCTTTGTGTCTTTTTGACTGTTTTATTTGCCTTACAAAAGCTTGTCAGTTTCCGGAGGTTCTAATTATTTGTTGTTCTCAGTGTTTGCTACTGGCATTATATTTAGGAAGTGGTCTCCTATGCCCATGCAGGCTACTTCCTGATATCGCCTCTGTGAGGTTCAGTATGGCTGGATTTATGTTGATGTCTTTAATCCACTTGGACTTGAGTTTTGTGCCTTGGGATAGATTTGGATCAATTTGCATTCTTCTACATATTGATATCCAGTTATGCCAGTACCATTTACTGAAGATGTTTTCTTTATTTTCATCACATAATTTTAGCTTATTTGTCAAAAATCGAGTGTTCATAGGTATATGGATTAATGTTGGGTTCTTTGAGTCAATTCCGTGCTCCACTGGTCAGTTTTGTGCCAATACCAAGCTATGTTCATTATTGTAGCTCTATAGTAGAGCTTGATGTCAGGGATGGTGATGCCTCTGGAAGTAGGCACTTCAGGGTCAACGTGGTTAAGAAGTATCTGAAGTTGACCTTCATATGGTAGTTATCTGATTATTCTCGTTAGGTAGGCCATACTTGTTGAAGGAATTTTACTGTATCTGAGTACATAGTGAGTGTGTGCCTGTGTTGTTAAATACACATATGCTTAAAGAAAAAGTGGTGTATTACAGAGAAAGGAAAAGTTCCCATACTTTTTGGTAAGCCAGTAAGAAACTCATCCATAAGTACTCCAAATTCATATGAAACTGGTTGATTTGATCTTCTTGGAAGGCTAAGAAACTTTGTGAAAACTACTAATTTTAGAAATTCCTAAACTCATCATTAGAAATATCCTCTCCTGGAATCTGATCTCATGGTTGTTCATTTTAGAGTGAGCATGATGCTCTGATAGACATAAAATAAAAACATTTGAATTGCTTCCAAATCCAGTATTTCCTTTAAAAGGAGCTTGGTTTAGTGTAGAAAGAGGACTGGTTTTAATAATATTTGAGTTGCAGTGCAATGGTGTTCCATGTTTTACAGTCACAGGTTGACCAGAGGCTAAGGTCTTAAGTTCATGTTGAGGATTATTTAAGCAAAAGTAATTAAGACACTAGAAGGAAATAAATGGCCAACAAAAGTGCCGAGGCCACCCCTTTCTCCAGCAAATAGGATAGCTAATGTAGTTGGTATAACAAGCAACACGGTCCCTCGCTGAACTACTAAGCTGTACATTAGAAAATTTGAATGTTTCTGTTGCTGGAACATATGCACCTACCCCCTTCACATGGGCTATCCTTTCCTGTCAAATTCACCTAATCTCTATAATTCTATTGAGGATTCTCTGCAGATTCCCAGTTTGCTTGTGACTCATATCTCAAAGCCAAAGCCAGTTCAATTCCTGCACCTACAGGGTTTATTAAAAAAGACAGATTTTTTTTCTTCTAGGTATGTATTTAAATGGAAGAATCCTGTGTTTATCCTATAGAAACTGTGCCATGAAGACAATAAACAAACAAACAAACAAATAAATAAAAACCTGCCAAGCACCCCCACTCAGGAATATGAAGGCATTGATTGCACTGATTGTTTTGGGTGTGATTTGCTGTGTTTAAGGGCCTACAGAAGAGAAAAATGACTATGTAATAAAAGGTAATGATGCTTTCTGAGTAGATACTGATAAGACAAAAATGCATAATCATATCTACGTATTTACTGAGACACACATGAATAAAACATGTTCATATATGTATTCAGAAATCAGTATCATGTATACATATACTAAAATATGTGCAGATTATGCACATATGTTACACAGAAAACTTCCAGGTTTGATTTAGAACTGTATATAATAAATTTTGAAGTAGTTTTAACACTGATATGAATTCAAAGAAAAATGTTTTTACTACTTATTTAATTGTTAATAGTGGTTCCTTTATATGTATGTTGTCATATCGATTAACATATCTATTATGTTTTATGACAGAAAAATGGGGTTTTTGTATTGTTTTGTAAATTGGCTCATTCTTGACACCTTAGATGCTGCCCAGTCCTACAGTAAACTAAGTTTTGCGAGTCGTGGTACAGGAAACAGATGCATTATCTTCATCTATTCTTCACTTTATTTTCCTTGTCTATGCCTTGCTCTACTATGTTGGAATTATGGTCAAATTTTTCTTCTCAACATTTATGAAAAATCAATAACAGGAACTCAGACAGACAGAATTTAAATTGGTGCCTAGAGAAATCCTTCAATGCCCTTCTCTCACAATGTAGAATAGGCTAAACCTGTGGCTCCTCCATTTACTGGCCAGTTTTCAATGAGGTAATTTTAGTCATTAATCACACAGGGGAAACACGGTTGTTGACTACTAGAAGTGTGCCATTAATTGAGAGGAATGCTAGGTTTTCAGCTTGCCCAAGTGCCTTGCTACTATCTTGAGTTGGTGCACTCAGCAAGCCCCTCCCCAGAAGAAAAAGCCACTGCCATAACTCTGAGCCTTCCACGTGGGATTTCCAAATGCTAAGTGCTAATGCATAATTTAAAAGTCTGCTATTTCCTCATTCCTTTTGGGTTTCAAAGCTTTTGTCTGTTGGCTAGAAACATCCAAGGTCAAGTGAAGGTTGAACCTTAAACCACTTGCTGTAAACACCTGTGGTTGGAATAGGCTGCCTGTCTCCTCTTTGCTTGCATTTCTGAGCTCTGAAAAGTTCTCGTATTTAGAGACACAAAACAAAATGGTTGATTTCTGATGTCTGCTAATACAAATCCTTTTAAAGGTGTTTACATATTTTACATATTGCTATTTGGCTTAAATCAACACTGACTATAAAACAGATTAGAATGTATTTTAATGACAACATATGTACTTATAAACTTCAGTACTCGGTAAAGTTTCATAACGAATCTTGCAGCAACGATAGCAGGCAATTGGTTATATGTTTAATAAACTGTCACAATAAAGTATCCCAAAATGTTTTGTACTTCAATGCTTTCCATTCTTAATACTGCATACAATTTTGTTGTAGAGACCAGTTATTTGGTTATGCCCAAAACAAATATTTGTAAAACAAAACATCACTCGGGTACCAAGTTGAAAATTTCTTCTCCTTTGGATTGATTAGTAAGCAAGAATAAGAGATGAAAGACATTTGGCACTACTCTTGTTTTTATAATTCTTTATGAATCTCATCACTCCCATGTGTTTATTTGCCTTTTCAATCACATTATGAGACACACTACAACTTTAGAAAGATTGGCAATAAAGGAGCAATAGTACTAAAAATTAATTTCCTCAATGGTTCCTAATATTTTTCATTAGCCTAGAGGGTTAATTTTACAGTTTTAGTGCAATCATTATTTATCATCTCTTGGTTTACGGGAAAGAATTAGAGTTATTAGCTATTAAATTATCCATGAAAATTTGACACTCCTGTAGACCAAACAAAGCCTGGGGCTTGCTGATTTTCCCAGTGTGAAACATCTGTGGCTTCTCCTAGAAAGAACTTAACATTGTCTAATTAGATTTTCAAGATTCATAGGGTTCAAAAACTCTGTTATTAGAAACCTGAGAATTAGTGTAAAAGTTTATATTCTCTCTTATTAGAGTTTATTTAAAATATTCTTGATAACTATTTTGATACTGAGGTAGATTTGTGATATATTCCAGCCCATAAAGAGTACCAAAATAACTCAGAGAGTTCACATACCTATATATAAATATGCAAAGACATTTTCTTTATAATCCTGTAACTAAATTCAATAATGATCAGATGATGTTAGGATGTTTGTAGAGCTAACTTGTACTACACACCTCTGAATTACTGGTGTGTTTGCTTCTTAGCACTATTACAGTGTATCTGTTGCTTTATTATCCAAAGAATAAAGGAAAAACATCAACTCACACATCAATAGTCATTGAAGAACCTGCACCTCTTTCTCCTTTGCTTTTTTACTATGGAAAAGGGTCAGGAGATATTGAGGGCTGCACAGGGAATTTACCAAGGATTTTAGCACTTCCATTGTGGATTTCTGTTCCAGTGAAAGCAACAGCAACCTTCCAGATAGAAAAGCTGTGAGATTCTCTGCATATAGTTTGATGTTGGTTCAAAGTCCCCTTTGCTTTACAATAGGGAAGATAAATTCAGAAGAGAATTTCTGGGTGTTCACTTTCCTTGTGATATGATGAACACATCAGACAAGAGAGCATCTTTTTCTCTCTGCGATCTTAACCATCATCTTAACCCTACACTCGCAGGAATTAATCTCATCCAACTTGGCTCCAGGGTGTTATGTTGACAAGAGAACCCCACTGCCACTATAGATGAAGGAGTTCCAAATCACCAGAACCAGCAATGCTGCCAAATAGAACATGCAGCTTTCTCCTCAGGGGTAGAACATGTTTTTCTCCCTACCTCGAAAGAAGACATTATGTCTTGTGCTAATGGGTTTCAAAGACTTATGTTTAATTGGTTCATACTTCAACATGCAGACTGCCTCAATTATTTAAAATTGGAAAGTTAAATTTTAGCAGATAGTGAATGAGAAATTTTTGAATATGTACACGCGAGAGATTTGGAAACTGCTCAGAGAAAAGAAAAATTATTTTTATTTAGCATCACTTTTATCCTTGTTCCATACAATCTTTATTTCCTTTATGTACAATAACTTTGTTCCTAATAAATATGGTACTAGATATATTGCTCAGTTGGTTGACAGTCACAAAACTGTGGGTTTGATCCCTAGTACATAAGCCAGGCCTGGTGTCACACACTGAGGCCTGTACTCAGAAAGGGAGGTAGCAAGGGAAGACATAAAGGCCATCCTCAGCAATGGAGAAAGTTTTAGAGCAGCAAGAAACACAGGGGACACTGTTTGAAAAAAAAAAAAAAACCTAGAAACCAAGCAATCAAAGCAACAATAACGAAAATGTGGCTGGAGATGAACCTTATTGTTACAGCATTTGTCTGGAATAAACCAAACATAATAATAAAATAAACTGGGTTCAGGTGCCCAGTAGCTTAAAAAATCATCATGAGCATAAGTCAAATACTAAGAAACTGTACAATATCCAAGTCTATAAAATTTGGGTAAAGTATTTCAAATGTTTCCTTCTTACACTATAGAACTGTAATTAGAATGTATGGATATGTTGAGATCCCTTTAAGTTTATAATAAAGAAACCCTTTCTTTTATCAAGTGAGAAAAATAAAACACACAATTAACAGGCCACCATCAATATATAGGAAGGACAATTATAAAACAAAGAAGCAGACGAAAATCACTGAAAAATGTGAACAAGCAATTCAGACAAGTAAATCTCAAATTGACAATAGAGGGTGGATTTATGTACCCTTTCAAGTGAAAGGGAAAGTTGAATATTAATTAGATTGATTTACATATATAGTCTATATAGTCTTAAGAATGATAAAATAAAAAATTAATAACTAAATATTGATAACATATTAAGAAAGAAATTCTCATATTCTGTACATTTATACAGGGAATCTGGAGATAAATAAGCTGATAATTTGTAGCCTTGGATCTATGTAAGCTCTACTACATGACTATTCAGTTTCTAGCTATGAAAAATAATGGGCTTTTCCACGACAACCTATTCAGACATGTATATAATAATCTTTTCTCATGCCCACTTCCTATTACCCTTTCTAGTCTCTCTATTTTTTCCTGCTAAACCCCCTCTTTCCTTCTTTTTCTGCATTGAAAAATATGCTCTACATTTAGGAAAACATGAAATATCTATCCAAATCTTGTTTACTTTACTTACATATAATGGCTTCTTGTTCCACTTATGTTTCTTCAAACAAAACAAATGTGTTCTGTTTTTCAGCTAACTGTGCATGTCTTTGTGTTGTGCACGTGTTCACATATATATATATCTGTTAATGGGCATCTAGGCTAGTTCCATATGTTGCTAGTGTAAATAATGTAGCAATAAAATGGTTACTCAAAGTACAAAAGAAAGAAAAATCAGCATACCAACAACTAATTGTTAAGCTACAGAGAAGCATAATAAGTCCATTTTTATTAATCACAGTACTGTGAAAAATTCTGGTCAAGGGGTTGATATGATGAAACAAAGGAATGCTGTCCAATATGTGCCTCAGGGTGACAAAGACAGTAACTGCGATATTCCTGGATAATATCCAAAATATATGCGTGCCTCAAAATGCGCAACAGCAAAACGACAATAATGCAGGTTAAAAATATAAATAGACCGAAGCAAATATCTCCTAAAATACATCAATAGAGCCAACAGGTATAAACAAACATGCCTGATACCACTACTCATCAAGAAAATGGAAATCAAAACAACAAGATAACCACCTCCTTTTAGTAAGACGGGCTATAACAGAAATGAATAAAGATAGCAAATGCTAGGGAAGAAGTGAGTTAAAGGAAATATTTATCTACAGCAGGTGGAAATGCAAATTAGCGCCACTATCAAGGAAAAGAGTATGGAGGCTATTTAACATGTTAAAAATAGAAGTACCATATGGTTCAACTCTCCCACAACTGATAAATTCAAAGGAAAGGAAATCAGTATGTAGAAGAGACATGAACAAGCCTATGTTTTCTGTACCAGTACTAGGTACAGAAGCCATAATAGAAACTGTTTACATGTGTCTCACCTGTTGGCTGGGCAATGAAGTTGTGAGGTTTAACCTCTTTGGAAGAGTATTCAACCATAAAATATAATGAAGTCCTGTCATTTGACTTGTAACACATGGAACTGGAAAATGTTATTATTATTCATTAGGTGAAATATAAGTAGCACATGAACTCATTCATGGTCTAGTTATAAATTTGATCTCTTAGAAGCTGAAAATTGAAAGCTAGTGACCAGAGACTAGGAAGAAGGAAGGACAGAAGCAGAGAGAAAGTTTTTCAGTAGAGATTAGTGGTTGCTCTTAAAAAGGAATAAAAGTTCTGTGGTGCTGGTCACATAGTGGCATGAGCATTGTTAACAGAGTATACACTGTGAATCTCAAAAAAGGCTAAAGGCTTTTCTTACAAGACAGATAAATTTGAAGGCATAGATATTTTTCACCCAATTTAGATATTATGTCATTTGCATATGTATTGAAACATCATATGGGATCACATTAATATATATATAGTTTCCATCATTCTCCTCTTTTTTTATTGGTCAACCTCAATCATACCTTTTAGTTGGAAATAATGAATATGAGCTTCTAGAAGCAATGAACACAAGAGTAAAAGAAATACCTACAATATGTGCAATCGTTGATGGGCAAATGAATCTGGGTCTTGTCTTCTCAGGCGTGGTAGAAGCTGGATATGCTAGGAAGGAAAACAGACTCAGAAAGGAGAAGCCTTATGAGAATGTTAGGGAGTCCTTTTCGTTAGGGTCAAGAAGACCAATCTCTACATTCTTACCTGTTACTCCTTTCCCTCTGCCATTTTGTGGCTTCATGGATCACACTTAAGTGAAAATGCAATCCATACCCAACTATCTTTATTTGGCTGCTCAAACCGCTATAACAGGATGGCTCAGATTGGATGCCATGTGGGAAAGATTCCTGCTCACAGTTCTAAAAGAAGAAGGTCCATGGCAAAGGAGTCAGTACAGCCAAATTCTGGTGAGGTTTCTCTTTCTGTCATGCAGTTGGACACCCTCTAGCTTTGTGTTGCTGCCAATTTTCTCCTGTGTGCACACATCTCTAGGGTATATTTCTGTTATCATATGGACTCTGGTCCTGTCAGTAGGTTCTCAACAGTGTAAGCTCCTTTAAAGGAGCTGTTCTCACCAGATTCATATTGAGCCTTGGGATTCAAAGGATGAACCCCGGGGAACAAACAGAGCAATGCATAATGCTAATTTTCAGTTTTACCTTCTGTTGTATTAGAGGGCTCTTACAAGAAAGAGAACATTCTGAAGCTTTGCCGTTTAAACCCCATCCTATGTCTCTTAAAGTCAGTGAAACTTGGAGAAATAAATCCGAGAAATGAAAGAGCTAATCTACTCAATACTCATGGGTTAAAGAAGATGTATCTGGAAGCATGGCCGGAAAGACAAAGAAATGTGGTGAAACTAAAGCCACTGTCCACCGGAAAATTGATTTAGGGATCCCTGGAATACCACTTTTTAAAGTATAATGACCCAATTATAGAAATCACTCTGGGATAGTGTTGCAATCAGGGTATACCCTCCCGTAAGTTAACCATACTTTGTAATGTATTATTTTTTTAACCTGTAGCTTGCCCTAAGACACTCCATTTACAAGCAGTTTTGACTCCATTTTAAGTTAAGGATGTGTGCTGGGGAAACGAATACTCTCAGAGCCAATAAAGGACCACAGGGACAAAGTAAAGTAATTTGGCAAGATGGTTTCTTTTTTTAAAAAGGGTTTCTGAGCCCAGAGTAAGATAGAAAAACAAACAAACAAACAAACAAACAAACAAACCAAAAACAAAAAAAAAACAAAACAAAAAAAAACCACCTGGTCAAAATTCTGTCTTTTATTCTTGACGTAAGAGGTGACTGAATTCCATTCATAGGAACTTAATAATATCTGATATGATTGACTAATCATCACAAAAGGAAAGTGGAGGTGGTGATCATGAAATATGGGCCCATCATGGACTAACTACCATTAATAGAAAAAACAGTGCTCGCATTTTCTTCCTCTTTATTATGTGTTTTATTATCCGCCCAGATAAAGAGTTCATACTAATACTAACTGCCCGTAAGAAAGCTGGGGGTGATGATTAACTGACCTCTTCTAAATGGATGGGTTTGTTGGGCAAATCACTCAGAATATCCCCCCAAAGGGCCCATCTTAAAGCAAAAAAAGATACATCAATAATTTCATTTGCATACTAACAAGACATAGAGAGGAAAGGAATTCCCTGACTGGTGCCTGGAAAGAGATGTGAAGGAGAAGTAAAGATAAATGTTATTAGTATTATATGTTCAAGGTAGGGAACAGAACAGAGGCTATATGGAAAAGGTGCAAATCAAACTCCAGCAGATTCTTTTGTTGCGCTCGCAAGAACATCCATTTACTGACCTCTTCCTTGTGTAATTTTGTTCTCCAGAATGTGAACTCCAGAATGCTTTTAGGCTCTTTGATAGCACCTTGGGTATCTACAGTCAGCATGAGGCCCCTCCCAGATGACTTCTAGATGGACAAAGAAAAGAAATTTAGCTCTTATTCAATAAGATAAAGTGTTAGAGTAAGTCACATACTGAAGTCTTATATTTCAAGAGGAAATTTTCATATCAAGAAGAAAGTCATTAGTAATAGCTGGTTAAATTACATAAACCAGTCTTGTATCTAGCAAGGGTAATCCCTTGGAATGCTGAGGAAACATACCAATCCGTTTAGTCCTTGGTTATACTTTATTGCTTCAAAGCAACCCAGATTACCCACTTTGTTTTTACTGTTCAGGCCAGTTGAAGATCTGTCCTTCAGGGGTCACTTGGTTGTGAGAGGAACCTCTGGATCTTCTATCCTTCCTTTGACCTTTGTCTCATATATGTGAGGATAGTTCAAAGGCCTTTCTTGACCTTAACTTCACTTGGAAGAACGAAAAAAAAAAGTTTCCTCATTTTACACTAGACACTGATTTGATTTCACTGGATATCGTCTCCATGGGTTCCCTAAACAAAAGAACAAATAATTCTCCACAGTTAGGGACATTTTGAAAGACGTCCCATAATCTCCTTAAACCAAGTTGACCTTAGGTAGTCAGAAATAAATATTCTCTCATTTTAATCTATCTGAATGCATCAATACAGGCCTCCATGTGTGGTTATTGAACACTAGGGAGGGCAATTACACCATTTAAGGAACTTTAGCTACTATATAACATTTAGATAAAGCTTGGTTAAAAACAAAACATTCTTTAAAAAAATCATGAGACAAGAACTCAGCAGAGACTTGACGTTAATGTTTTGAACTTTGTCATTAGTGGTGCTAATAGTATATACATAAAGTCTTGGCCTTTGCATAACTTTATGAGACCCACTCAAATCCTTGTAGCTTGCTTAAGTTTTTCATTCTCTTTTTATTCAGAATTGGAAAATAATTCTTTTTTAAAAAAACAACATCTTAATCTTTATCAATAATCAATAAGCTGAATTGTGATGATCTACCATAGTCATGCTTTTGCTTTTGAATAAATACAAGAAACAGAGAACGCAGCAAGGCATAGTAAAACATCAGTAAATTGGTGTTTACAACATCGACCAGAATTCACCTAAGGAAGCCCTGTAAAATATTGATGCTCGAGTTCAAATTTCTCTCACTCACATAACCAATCAGTAACTAAAGCCTTAATAAGATAGATAGTCCTTCCTCTGCCTTGGTCCCTCCCCTCTAATTTTAAAACCAATCTCTGACTGATTCCCTAATGGGTGATGTCCTATGTTATGTGTGTCTTAGCACTCAAGACTCACCAAAGACTTGTTTGGAGTCCCCAGACCCTCTTTCATTCAACTTACAGGATGACCTTGCAGCCAAGTGAACTTTGCCCTTTGTGGTTTTTTTTTTTTTCGGCTTGTGCTCAAGAGCCACCTGGTTGCCATGATTTTTTTCTTGAGGCTTCCTACATTGCCTAGAAACATTTCATCCCGGAATGTCATAGATCAGATCCATTGTCTTGCATCAGAGCTGATCAAACTCACTGTAGTGTTGGTGGGAGAAGCCTTCCCAAGGGAGGAAATCTGAAGACCATGCGGGAAAGAGATGAAACTGCAGTGGTATCCCAAATTGTTGGAAAACTCAATTGCAATGTCACATGAAGACTATGTGGGGAAAAAGGCAAACAAACAAACAAACAAACAAAGCAAATCCACAAGGCATTATTTTAAATGCACCAGAAGTTACCCTGAGCTAAGGCCCTCACTCTGACTCCTTCAAATCCATCCTGCACTACATTCTGATTCACTGATAAACGCTAGTATTCCACATCTCAAAACCCTCGCCAATACCTTCTCTGACTCAATTTTATTAAAATCATTTTTACATGTAAAATAAAATAAAATAACACATGTCCCTTTAAAAATCTCATCAGGGTGAGAAGGACGAGTTCAGCCGGATCTATGTGCCTCTTCTTTAACTTAAATACCATATAAGAAAATTCTAAATACATCAATATGGGGAACCATATCCAGAGGCTAAAAATTTGCACATGTGAAATAGGTCTCTATTTTTGATCTATATGCTTTAAATAAAATTCAGTTTCGAAGGTGCTGAGAAATAAAACTCACTTTTGGATCCATAAAATACAGTGAAGTCAAACTTACGAAAATCTGTAATCGAAAAATAATTGTTCACACTTCTAAATGTAAAAGGAACTATAAGCTGTTCTGGGTAGTGAAATCTATTTTCACATTCACAACTGGAAAAGTTGTATCTATTTCAAATATTATGTGAATAAAAAGGAATCTGTCATATAATTGTCTTTCTGTTCCAAGGACTTGAACTTTTTTAAAGATGCAAAATATGCTGAAATTAATCGAGACTATTCTTCGGGTTTTTAAGCTAACTCCTAATCATACAATAGGGGCACTTATTTCATTGTCATCTGGAATTGATGAGGCTGTTAGATGCTAATTTCAGGGTGTCACTAGCAACCATTTTTGGAGCAAAGATTGATTTGAATAACAGTGGGTTTTCCTTGCGGTAAAGTAGAAATACGATTAGAGGGGGAAGCTCATAATTTATCTCAGCTTTATGTAAAAATATTATCAAGAAGGAAAAGAGCAACTAACAAATGCTAAAATGGGCCAAGAATTCCAAATTTCCTGTCTGGTTTAAATATGAATCCTATCATTTCATGCTACTCTGATATAAAATGCCAGCAAGCATACTTGTGTTATTCAACTTGAAGGGTCACAGCCTATGCCCCAAGTCAGGTCTGGCTACCTGTCCTCGATGAGCCAATTAAAAGAGCCAGATAAAAAGTAGAGAACATAAAAAGGAAACTAACTTAAAGTTGTCATATGGGGAAGAGAAACAAAGCGATGCAGCATCCCTTCAAATCCGTCTTTAGTTCCCGAAGTGATTTTTAATAGACGGCCAAGGATATTCACACCTAAGCAGTCCTGGTTCAGGTGTGGCCACACCCAGCATTGATCTCTTGATCTCAACCTGTAAGGCAGTGGGAAGCATTGTTAAAATTGCTCACACTGTTGTTCTGGGAGACAATTATCCTCAGGCTGGTGTCGTTCCTTCTCCTAGCAAGAGATTCCCCAGGAAATTCCCATTTCTTTGGGATCACTTATTTCAAGTCTGATAATCAGATTGCGAGACCCAAATGTCTCTTCAGAATGTCTTCTTTTCTGTCAGAATGGTTACAGTTGTATCTGTCTTTTATATTTATATATATATATATATATATATATATATATATATATATATATATATATATTTGGAGTCTTTTAAGACATGGGAATACATTTGTTAGTGTTGCCTATACATGCATGAAAGAACTCGGAATTGAGATCCTTGTAAAAAAATGTCACACTTTGCAGAAGCATCCATATTGCCATTAACCAGCTGGTAACAGCCACTCTTCAGGGTGGAAACCCATTTCTATGAACACGTTTTGTATGAATATACTTGTTTGCCTTGTTATTTGACTAGTAGTATGGACTGGTACCTTTATTTTTATTTTCACTCTAATACAGAGCAGAATGTTTAGCAAACAACTTTATTTTGCTAAATATTCATATATCTGTGTAAATATATATTTCTAAATGCAGAAGTATAAGTTGCAAGTCCTGTATTATTTGTATGCATATTTTTAGGGCTTATTGTTTGCAAGTGGATAACCAATCGATGTGTCCTTTCCTAGGGAAAACTATTTCCCCTACTCTCAGCATTGCATTTTTGTCTGTAGTTTTGTGTGAAGTTGGAGCCTCCTTAGCTTCCTCTGTTTCTATGTTAGTACGCCTGCTGTTGGTCTTTTTTAGACTCATGTTTGGGCAGTCATGTTGGACTTGGATATTGTCTGTTGCAAAAAGAAGATTCCTTAGGAGGGGTGAGAACTTCATTTGCCTTTAGGTATAAGGACAAATGTTTAGCCTGTAGTTAGGGATTTAGTAATGTGTGGTTGTAGGTTCTCCCTCAAGATCCACAACTTCACTGGTCCACGGTAGTTGCCTAGGTTTCCACTACCAGGTGTGATTTCCATCTTGTCTAAAATGTCTTAAGTCCAATTAGAGAGCTATTGGTTACTGCCATGGTATGCATGCCTTGAGTGTATCCTTAGGGTTAGTATAGCATTCTGGTTGTTGTAGTTTATAGGAATCAAAAAAAAAAAATGGGTAGGGATATTGGTAACTTCTCTTTTTTGGAAACTTACATGATGTTTCTGGTGTCGACGAAACCGCTTTGGATTATTAACTATGTCCACGTAATATATAGAAGAGAAAATGCTTTTCAGTACCATCTTATTTTTATGTATGAAAACCTAGAAAGTAAGATGATCCGAGACAGATTGGCATGGCAAAACATTGACAAATTTGATTCCTATCTTACATTTCACATACATGAATCCATCAATCAAAAATGTAGAAACCTAAAAAATTAATAATGAGATTGAATGAGGAATGTGAATGACCATCCAAACATAGTATAAGAGACAAGGGAACAGACTGGACAAGGGTAAGGGCCTTAAAAATCCTGAGGGAGATAAATCACGGAAAATTAACTAGAAATGCAAAAAGAAATTGGTGCTACATTTTGTTAGTGAGAGTGTGTTTTTTTTTATTTTTTGTCTTGTTTTGTTTTTGCTGAGATTGCTTTGCATTGTCATCTTTTCTTCCTTTCCCTAGAGAAGAAAGAACTCTTACAAGAAAACTTAATTTCCAAATTAAGTTAGTTGAAGGTGGGCAGACCCATGTCAGCTTTGGAGTTTGCCTCCAGATCAAACTATCTGTCCTACAGACGTGGTATAACAGGAGGTTCACTATTTCCATTCTTTTGAAGTTCATTTTATTTTTGTAACAGAAAATTAAAACAATGAACAAGTTTTCTTTCCTTTTTGACTATATCATAAACTCTAAGTCAATGGAGTTATCAATTAAATTATTGAGATGAAATAAACATGTTTAGACTTTCACTGAATACACTAAGCAGCAGGGTACTACCCTGTGTATGGGAATTATTTAATTTAGAAAATGCTAACATTTCTGTTTTGTATATATTTGTCTCATTTATTGTTTTAGGATTCTCTTTATGTCTCCTAAATACTAGCTGTACATAATAGCAATAAATATTCACGGAAGTAGCTAAAGGGCAAGCAAGCATAGGTGTTAGAATACCTATTTAAGCAGTTCACTTAAAATAACTGAACATTAGTTTTGTCATTTGGAAAATTATATTTTTTATAACATTCACTACCATTGTGGTAACAATAAATGCAGAGCTATTTTGTATTTTACAAATTATTTTAGTACGATACTTGGTTTCAAACAAAATCTATTACTTCAGTGTCTTTTAAAATCACTTTTACAGGTCAATTTTTTATACAAAACTATTAAATGCATATTTTTATGCTTTTATTTGAACTAACGTGTTGTAACTGTTGTATTTACATATAGTTTTCAAGTTTGCATACAATCATTCGTATTAAATATTTTGATTGCTAAATATATATATGTCTTTATTATCTAGTCTGAGTTATTCTAACATATAGATTGTTACTCTTCTAATATTAAAATATGCATCTGTGTGTGTGTGTGTGTGTGTATGTGTGTGTGTACATGTATTATAGAAGGAAATTGGTAATGGATCAGAAGGATAACCCTATGAGTCAAGCTAAAATAATATACAGAAAGGTAGAAAAACCTAAATTCAAATCAACATAAATCATGTCTTACTCTTTTCATGATATTTGAAGTAGAAGCCAGAGTGTGTGTGTATATATATATATATATATATATATATATATATATATATATATGAATGAAAACTAATAGCACATTATGCTAAATGATTGAAAAACATCCATAGATGTACAGCATAGCTTTCTCTGAAGCAGGTCAATCTTTCAGAAGTAGCACATTAATCTTAGTTTTCTCTTACTAAGCACATGACAGCTAATATATAAAAATGAAGTACTTTATAAGTTAGAAATTATATAGTGTCTACAGAGGGTGCTTGGATGATAGTGCATTGCAAATGTTATAAAATTGTTTGCTGTTAACACCAGCAGAACAATTCATGTTCCATTCATGTGAAACTTGTAGAATTTTTAATTAATGTTCTAATATCCCTTCAAAATGCTACCATTTCTTTATGAAGACATATTAATGTGGACTGGATTTGTTTTAATTTTACTAAAATTTTATCTATAAAATTTGGGGCTGAATCTGATACTGTAGTTTTATGTAATTAAAGTCATTTTGTTGGTTATTCATAACTTCATTCATTTTCCCATTAGGTACTTTTGATAAAATAGAAGAAATACCTCTGATAAGAACATAATATTCCTTATCACACTTACTATCATTAAATAGACACAAAACATTCCATGCATATTATATATTTTATAATGTGTTTTAAGTTATAACCTAAAATATATCAACAGCAGACTTCATTGCATTGAACAGAGTGTAAATTAGATTGTTAACCTTAAGTGTAAATACGGCAGGGTTTTGCATATTGCTCAAACGGAATTCTCGTGAAATAAATCTGCAGATTGATCATTAATTGTAACTTTGTAAATGTCCCAGATATCTCTTGTCCTTGTATCTAGTTAATCCAATTTCATTAGGTTTTATATTGCGTTAGAGTCCCATTAGAAGACTTCGTCTCCTTTTTGTTTAGATGTTCTTATGCTATGGCTTGTTTCATATATTTTGCTACTCGGTATGTCTTAACTTGTACTTCGACTTTGCCGTTCAGCAGTTCTTCCAGATGTACCCATAGATTTTTTGTTGTTGTTGTTGAATGATAGTTATGTGGTTTTCGGCATGAAGCCATTGCACAAGGTGCAGTTCTAAAACTCACCATGCACAAATTTTGGTAAACATACATGTATGTTCTGGTTGGTATATTTTTGGAGCATAGAATTGCCGGATCACAGAATATTTATGGATTTAGCATCCATATAGACAGCAAAATTGTTTTCCAAAAATCACATTTACAGCTTCAGCAAAGGGTTTGAACTTCCCAGTGTTTCTACACCCTTGGCAAAATGTTGGATAGGTTTAGATATTATACTAGTGTTTACTAATAATGCAAGTCTTTTATTTACATTTCCAATCGAACTATATTTTTCACATCTTATCAGATATTTATAATTCTTAATTTAAAAAGCCTATTTTTTTTTTACTTCTTTGAGAATTCCACTCAATGTGCTTAGATCACGTTCACCCTCCCCAACTGTTTCTATATCCTCTCTCTCTCCTCACATAATTCTGTAACCTTCTCCCCTGGAAAGTCAATTTGTGCTATCCAAATACTATTAGACATATGCTCTTCTACCAAAGTGTTCTGAATTTATCATCGGCTATACTTGGAGCTGGAATTTTCTTGGGGCTGAAAACCAACTCCTAAATGAAAACACAGAGAATTATTTTTAATCACAAATGCTTGGTTTAAGCTTCGATTTGTCCCCTTAGTTCTTATGTCTCGTTTCTATTCATCTATGTTTTGGCTTTTTTTTTTTTTACTGTTTATTTCATATGCCCTACTATCCTGCTTTCTCCATGTCTGGCTGGCTGACCCCTAATGTCTTCCTGGTGTCAATTTTCTTTCTTCCCTGAGCCTAAATTCCTCCTGCTACTTACTATCCCCACTGAAAGCTGTGTCAATGCCTCCTCTCTTGCTATTGGCCATTCAGCTTCTTATTAGCTCAGTCAGGTGCCTTAGGCAGGCAAGGTAAAACAGTAACAGACCTCTTCATAATTTACCAAATGTAACATATGTTTATATAGTTAGATAAATACTCTGCAACATATATTCTTAGAAAAAAAAAACTCACCCTTCCTCTCCCACCAGCTAAGATTAGTCAGTAGCTCCTCGGTGGGATTTCATGCCTATATCCCTTCTCAAGGCCAGGATTTTTGTCTGTCTTGGTCTTATTCAGTTCTCGTACTTAGTACCACATTTGTGAGTTCATCTGTGCAACTGTACCGCTGCACTCTGAATACACTGGTTCCTTGTAGTTATCTACCACCTCTGACTGTTACACTATACCTCCTCTTCCATAATGGTCCCTGAGCTTTTGCAAAAGGAGGTGGGGTATATATTTTCATCTTATTTCTGATCTTTCCATTGTCTCTTATTCTCTGCATAAGGTGAATTTCTATGTTGATCAGTATCTTCTGCAAGCAGAAGTTTTCTCTGAAAAGGCTTTTGAGATGGCTTAATCTATGGGTATCAAAATGCACCACGAGTTGTTTTAATATTCCTTCTGCTCAACAGAATAATTATACCATCTCTATTCCTAAATTCTGTAATATATGAAGCCATCATTGATCGCCTCAGTAGTGGCAGTGTGTGTGGCTTTATCTTGCAGAATGGACTTAATTCTGATTAGAAAACAGTTTGTTACTTCCACAACATTTGTACCACTTATGCACCAGTGAGTATATTTTGGCTGACCTGTCAGCATTATAGCTCACAAGGCTCAAAACAAGATATAATTAATGATTCCTATTCTTTGGTGACGTTTATAGCACCTTCCAGAAGTATTATATTGTATCTAAAAGAAGAATTAGCTCACATAATGTGTTCATTTTTACATAGTGTTATCTACATTTCTTTCTCTATTCTGTATATGAATATCATTATAAACTCTCAACTTATTGCTTGTTATAAAAGTTTACATTTATTTTACTTTTGGAAAGTAGACTCTTGGTTACCCAGCATAAGAAAATATTAGCTATTTCAAATACAAATATGCTCATATACTTTGAGAATGTTTAGCCATTTATTATTTAATAATGTAATATGTGTTATTCCACTTGATATCTTTACTTGATATAATTTCAAGTTCTATTTCTCATTTCTTTCATGTCCAGCTAACACAGTTTATTTCCTAAATCTTTCTTCTTATCAATGAAGCTCCATCTCTTGCATGCCTCCAGTGGAGCACATGTGTGAGCACTGTCTCTTGCGTGACTCCAATGGACCATATGTGTGACTGTATTTACCGAGTCTTCATTCTGATGCTCAATCATTAATAGTGTCTTAATTATAACTAATTTACCTAAAACTTTGATACATAAGGGCACATATACTACAACTTTACTTCTCTCTGCATGACTTAACAATTATTTTCTGTTTTTTAAAAAATGGAATCTAGATTTATTATTTAACTTGTCAAATTCAAAAAGTGTAACCACCAAATTTTTATTAGGAGAAAATTTTCGTCTTCATAACGTAGGATTCTCAACGAAATGAGACACCATTGAAATATATTAGTCTTCCAGCATTTTGCAAGCAGTTATTTATAAATTGCCTTAGCTTTGTTTTGGTTTCTATTGATGTAATAAAATACCATAGCTAAAGCAATTTGTAGAGGGAAAGCTTTCTTTCCTGTTACAGATCCACAGGACAGTCCCCCACCAAGAGAAGTCATGGTAGGAACTCAAACATGTAAGATCTCGCTGGCAGGAGCTGATGAAGATCATAGGAACACTGCTTTCTAGTTTGTTTCTTATAGCTTGCTCAGTCTGTATCCTCAAAGCACCAGGACCACCAACCCAGGGGTGTTACTGCTCACAATAAACTGGGCCCTAACGTCTATCAACCTTCAAGAAAATGCACCGCATGCTTTTAAAACATGCCAGCCTTGTGGGGGCATTTCAATAGCAATTTCCTCTTCTGAAATAACTCTCTCTAAACTAAAAGTATGGGATTTGAACAAAATCTGGTCACTATCTCTACACTAGACCCTGGCTCTATTTCTAGAAATTCTCAGAATTTGTGAAATTATATGTACAAATTAAATTGTGTGCAGTTTTCTGTGTCTGCCTTATTTCATTTTGCACATTATCCCCTAGATTCATCCACATTGTTCCAAAGGACCAAATTTACCACTTCACAGATGAGTAATTTTTCTATTTTCTGCATACGTATCATATTTTCTCTATGTGTTCATCCATCTCAATAGTCACTTATGCCTATATACAGCTATCATGGAAAATGATGCAATCAACATGACGAACCAATTATTTTTCAGGTTTTGATTTCATTTAATTTGAATTTATATTCAAAACTGGAAGTTCTGGGTTGTATGACAATTCTGTTTGAATTTTGGAAAAGACTCTACTTTTCAAAGTAACACATATACTGTCCCAATGGAGCACATTTGTTCATTTTTCTCTAGATGCTTACCCATAATAATTATTTCATTTTTCTGAAAAGATCCTCCTAAGAATTGTGGCATCTAAAGAAGAATAAAGTAAAATAAATACATCAAATCA
>NC_022032.1:23271744-23273225 GCF_000317375.1 Microtus ochrogaster | reverse complement strand
ATTAAAAAAGGAACTGTGATGTGATTGCTATTGTGGCTCTGATTTGTGTTTCCATGGTGATTGGTGACACTGACTGAGCACCATCTCATGAGACTTGCTTCCATTTGTATGTTGGCTGGCAGCATCTCTACTTAGGTCCTTTGCTTATATTTTATGAGATCATCAGGAATTTTGCCTTGCATCAGAGTTGAATGACTCTACTCTGTGCTATTCAGATCCTAGGTTAGATAAAATTTTTCTTTTTGATGTTCTATAATTTAATAAAATTTAAGTTTTAAATCTTAATTGTTTGTTGTAACCAGTTCACAAAAGATGTAGAGGCATGCGCATGTGCACACACATCCCTTTAAACTCCCACTTAACCTAACACCCACGTTTATAACCATCCATTTCTCCATGTTTAACACTTTTTCTTTTTTACAATTTTTCCTTTCGCCTCTTCTCCTAGACCCCTGACCACTATTTACACCACCAAATCCACTCCACATCTGGTTCTGTTTTGGAAAGGGTGGTCTCCCACTGATGTCAACAAAACATGGCATAACAAGTCACAGTATAACTAAGCACCTCCTTATATTTAAGGCTGGGCAAAGCAACCCAGTATAAGGAGTAGGGTCCCAAAAGTCAGTAAAAGAGTTGGAGAAAGCTCTTGTTTCCACTGTTAGGAGTCCCACAAGAGGACCGAGCTACGCAACTGTAGCATACACGCAGAGTGCTAAGGTCAGTCCCATGCAGGCTCCCTGGTTGTAAGGTCAGTCTCCACGAACCCTTATGAGCTGAGATTATTTGATTCTGTGAGTTTTCTTGTAGTGTCCTTGACTCCTCTTGCTCCTACAACACTTTCTCCTCCTCTTTTGCAGGAATTCCCAAACTCTGTAATGTTTGGTCATGAGTCTGCACCTGTTTCCAGCAGAGGCTGGATGAAGCCTCTCTGATGACAATTGGGCTAGGCACCAATCTGGTCATAGGAGATGGCCAGTTCAGGCAGTTATCTGCTAGGACTCTTAGCTGCGATCATCCTTGTAGGTTGCGGGAGATTCCCTTGTGGCAGGTTTTTATTTGACCCTGAAATGTACTTGACCTTCCCAGTAGTCCCTATGAGGACTCTCACCCTCTGCAGAATCCCTCCCTCCCGCCATTATTTATAGTCAAATACGTGTTTTTCAAATACCTTCCATATAGTATACTTTCACCACTATTTCCTCGGCTCTTCAAAACCTTTATAGCTTTCCATACTTGCTATTTATATTTATTTGCTTCATTGATTTTGCTTTTGGCATCATATCTGGAAAAAAACTCATTGGATAAACTAATGTTAGCGAGCATTTCCTTTGTCTTCTGTTGAAATAGGAGCGGTGGGGCTGCGTCCCTAGCACCCTGGCCGCCTCCGGCTAGCTTTACCCGAAATAATTACATGGACACTGTATTCATTTAATCACTGCTTGGCCATTTCTATCTAGCCTCTTCTAGGCTAACTCTCG
>NC_022032.1:23251050-23271129 GCF_000317375.1 Microtus ochrogaster | reverse complement strand
CCCTTGATAGGTATCTTTGTGATGC
Organism: Microtus ochrogaster; assembly: GCF_000317375.1. Taxonomy (NCBI): domain Eukaryota; kingdom Metazoa; phylum Chordata; class Mammalia; order Rodentia; family Cricetidae; genus Microtus; species Microtus ochrogaster. The sequence goes on along the minus strand of NC_022032.1, from coordinate 23,271,104 downwards.
CCTCCACCTTAAGGCATCAAATATTAAAGACAAGAGCTCCCTTGATCTTGAATAAAATTTTACATCCAAAACAGTGATTTAAATGAATATCCCCTCATTATAATTTACCTAGTCTCAGATATTGTGCTTTTACCACAATATTTTGTATATTTACCACAATATTTGTTTATTGTACCAGTAAACATGGAGAATTATTTCTGCATGTTTAAATCTATTCAATGAATCCATTGAATCAATTTTTTTCACCTCTAGATTGCCCATTCCATAATTCTCTAAATTAGAGTTTTCTGTTGAAATTCTTCATTCATGGCTTTGTTTTGAAATTATTTGTTGCTAGGAGGGCCTGCTTGTTTGTCCAGGACACACAGCTAGTTTAGTCCCAAAAATAATCACACAGACACTGTATTAATCAAAACACTACTTGACCCATTAGCTCTAGTTTCTTATTGGCTAATTCTTACACCTTAATTTAACCCATTTCTATTAATTTGTATATCTCCACCTGGCAGTGGCTTACTGGGTAAAATTTCCAGCATCTATCCCAGGTAGATCCACTACATTTCTGACTCTGCTTTCTTGCTCCCAGAATTCAATTCTGTCTTCCCCGCCTACCTACATTCTGCCCTATCAAGCCAGGGCAGTTTCTTTATTAACCAATGAAAGCAACACAAAGACAGAAGGACCTTCTACACGAATTATTGTCCCACATACTTAGCTTACTCTTCATCTCCCATTATGAAGGAGATAAAACATTCTGTACACTAAAAATGATGCTAAATACAGTCATCACCATTTGGGATGTCTCAGCCTTTTCCTCATTATAAAATTTTATATACTTCAAAAGTATTTCAGAGTTTGCAGAGGAGGTGCTTACTCTGCTTAAGGAACAGATCCCTTTCTATCTTTGTCTCCTGAGCACCACAGGACTATAATAGATTTTCTTTCTTTACTTTTGAAGTGTTCAAACTAAATCAATTCTTGCTACACAGCATCAGATTTGGGCAAATTTCCTAAACATGACTGAGCACCTGTGTCATGGTCCCTATCATTCTTGTGTGAACCCCTGTGATAGGCTGCTACTAAACAAGAGTTTATGTCAGGTTTCTACATAGCAACAAATTTGGCCTATACCCCAAATTGGCACATCTCCTATGAAGAGGACAATGCTACTATGAAAGGTTTTCATGCTTCACAGAATGAATTTTAATTCATTTAAAGTTCTTTGCTTCTGCAAATCTCAAAGGCTTTTTATCATAAGGAATTTTTTTCATCCAGCCTTCTGTAAAAGTGCGATTACTATGCATTGGCCTAAAGCATTGTGTTTATAATTGCACCAGATTTTTAAATGTATATTTTTAATTCCACGAAGAGTACAAATAAATTTATATAAGTTAAGGTAGTGAAACTAAATATTTAATTTTATTTCATTATACTTAATGTAGATAAAAGAGAGTGCGTGTTTTTGTGTGGATATTTTTGCTATAACTTTATAACTGAAAAGGAACTAAGAAGTTTGGCTCACATATTTCCAGAAAAGGGCTTGAGGAGCATGTGATAAACTCAAGCTGTAATGGTCCCTAATGGTCTTGACCCTTTGGTATTTGGTATTGCAAAGCCTGTATTTCTGAATGTGGGCTAGACTGAATGACTTACTCTCAGCAAATATAATGTGCTAGGCAGTATAAAGCACCACTTTTTGAAATCATTTTGAACAGACTGGGGTCTCCTTCCCATACATTCTCTGTTCCCTTCTCCTTTCTGATTCAAGCCAGCTGTCACAATGTGAGGAGCCCTTAAAATAATCCCATGTGGCAAGGAAGAATTGCAGATTGCAAACAGCCAGGAAGAACCTGTGCCTTGCCAGCAGGTGTGTGACTGAGACCGAGCATATATTGTCCCCACACAAGCCTGGGATTTACTGAAGTCCATGCCAGCAGCTCGATTGCCACCCTTTCAAGAGACCAAGGCAGAGCACTTGCCTAATTTATAGTTTGGTGCCTTAACTCACAAAAACCACACGATAACAAATTTATGTTATTTGTAATAAGTGAGTTATGAAACATTTCACTGTTCAGCGATAGGCTGCTACCAGAGTCAGACTTTTATGTGTCTTCAGGTGCCATCGGGTACTAGTTGCACAATCATGATTAAATGAAAACACCTCTGCCTCCACTTTTCCTTATGTTTACAACAGTCATAAAGGCAAAGGAGTGCTATGAGTGACCAGACCTTTAGAAAGGAATTCCAGTTCAAGTGTGAGCAGCTGGCAAGCTTGTAAGGGAACTTCGGGTTTAGGATACTTTTTCTTGAAAGTAAAACATGCAATAAAATATGTCTCCTAAGAGGGAAGAATAAAGCCCACAAAATAAATTTCACCAAACCGTCAATGACATGTTTCACATATTTGGACTGTAATTAGGCAATGAAAATGATTCAGTTCAGAAAAATCAGTTTCTTTTGCAATCAATCATTGCTCTTGTATGTTAGCTAGTGCTGTCAGCATTTACCTGAGAATATCTCCTCTCTTTTCCCCTAGTATATGTGTGTGTGTGTGTGTGTGTATGTGTGTGTGTCTCTCTCTCTTGCTCTGTGTGTGTTTGAATTGCAGTATATGATTTACAGTAAGGAAAAGGCAAGGTATTCATTTGAGCCTGAAATGAGATATATTATCTAAAGTGTACTTTTTTCCTAACAAGAATCAGATATTTTCCTTTTCATGACTTTTTCATTTATTTCACATCATACCGAAGTTTCCCTTCCCCCATCTCTTCCCATCACTTCTCCCTCTCCCTGCCTCCCCTCTAATCCCACTCAAATATAACTTATTAAGCATCTTCATTACAGCATTAAACAACACACTTTCTTACTCTTAATTTCCTGACTTCTGTCAATCTATTAAACATATTTCTAGCTTTCTCATATGCTTTCCTTCCAGAACTACTGTTGCCATGCACTCATATGTAGCGCTCACTTTCATATTCTGACTTTACTAAATGTCTTTCCTATTGATTGTTGAAATCTTTGGTAGATCCTTCCCTGATGACATAGCGTTATGTTTTCTGATACTGTAATTCAAAGTTTCCTTTTTTCTTCTTCAATACTGTTCTCTTCTATTTATCTTTTAGAGGGATTCAAGGTCTCAAAAAATATAACTCAACATGCTTTTGAATTTGTGTTAGTTCTCCTGCCTCAGCTTCTATAGGACTAGGATTACAGGTCTGAACCACCTTGTTTACTTCTTTTTATCGCTAGTGATGTAGAGGATGTTTCTCATTTATTTTTCCAGTAAATAGATACTTAACAAATTACAGGTAGAAATTCTGCATTTGTGGCAATCTTCTAGAAGTAAAATCAAACTTTGAGGCAATAAGAACCAGCTTGAAGAGTGATGTTGAAAGGCCAGTCACACAGATCAGCAAGAACCTGGAACTGTATAGGAAAAGTTTAGCCAGTGAATACACTGAGCTATATTTAAACTGTCTGAGTACTTATTCCTGGGAGTGGGAGGGGGCAAATTTACAAAATTACACCAAGGCAAACCCAAAAGTAAGCTCTGCAAAACTGGAGACTAAGGGGAGATGTGCATGCCTGGAGAGTAGGCAGGCTGCTCAGGAAGTCTGAGCACAGAAACTAAGGAATCCAAGTGGCAAGAGTTTATGCAGCTCTGGAGAATTCAGCCTTGAGCCAAATAGTTAGGGCTGACACCTCGAGAGAGCTAATTCCTCTAAGGAACCAAGTGAATAATATATAGCTCCCCGAAGGTGGAAGGAAACAGGGAATAATGGATAGACAAAGACCTCAAAGTTTGGGGTGTGGAAACCAATCTCTAAATGGAAGACAATAAAAGTGATGGTCTCAAAGTAAATAAGATAAATAAGACATGCTTTCACAGGGTCCCCACGTCTGCGTGCAATGTAAGCATCTATGTTTAAGGCAGCATCCTCGCACAGGACTTTGTAAAATCATAATTGCAAGTGCTTCCTGGATCCACACTTCTACCTGTCTCACTTACAGGAGAATTTTTCCCATCTCCAAGAGCCTGCTTACATGTGCACAACCCTGGGAAATACAAATCTTTACAAAGATGCCTTATATAATTAGGAGAGTCGACTCTGGAACCCCTATTTGTACGTCGATGATCATTATCTGTTAGCCACAACTCTGCGTTATGAGACAACACAAAACTTTTATGACAGGTCTCCAAACATGTGAGCTCATTCGTTGCAGCTATTCCCTTTATCAGTGAAAATTTCCCCGTGTTCATTAACTATTTATATGACAAGGTTTAGGGGAATCATCATCATTTTAATTGCCTTCCTCCTAGAAGCCTTCAGCTGTCAGTGTCTTTAAAATATTTCAGGTGTGCTTTTAAATGGCCACCCACCGTGCACACAAAGGATGGCTAATCATCTAATTGAATGACATAGAAATAATGAATAAAGTGATTAAAAATAAAAACATTGTGACAGATTTAGACTGGCCAATGAAGACATGGATACTTTACTATCAGGCAAGGCAGTAGCCTTATTTCTTTCTGCTGACACAAATCCCTGCTTTAGAATTGGCTCCCACTTATTAATTTTTATGTTCTTTGTCAAGTAGTTTCTGTAAAAGTGGTAAGTGTCCTTGTGCGTTAAAATTGTACAATGCTTTTCACATGAACCACTGAAATCTTTGGACTCCTTGGTTTTTATCTATATAACAATTATAGTAATGATAATAAAATCATGAGCTTAATTTTATTAACTATTCTATTTTAATTCTGTGTTTTAGCTTTTAACTAGTGTTAACGTAGAAATAATTTTGAACATTGATTTTTTATGTCTTTTACATTTTGAAACATATTATATGTTAATTCCACTCCATTCATGTAAGGAAAATACAAACAGTAGATTGCATGAGATATTATTATTATTATCAATCTCACAATGATGTGAGAATGTATAGAAAATAGTGAAGTTTACAAAATTGTACCATTACCTGATAAACAGCTTCACACAACTGTGAGATTTTAGTTAGATATCATGTCAAAATTCAGCTGAAATCCATATTATCTATGGTATTCACCTCTTAAATGACCCAACTAATAAAAAAAAAGATGTAACACTGTAAAACTATACTAAAATTTTCAAAAATTTGTCACTTTGAACCTGTCTTGAGCCCATGATAGAGTAGAATAGAGCTAGAGCTAGGCAGGAGGTGGGGGCATGGGACAGATGAGACAGGACACTAAACTGAATGCTGGGAGAAAGAAGGCAAAGTCAAGAACTCATGTAACCCCACCTGACACAGACGCAGGAACTTTAGCCTATAAGCCACAGCCACATAGCGTTACGCAGATTAATAGAACTGGTTTAAATTAAATGTAAGAGCTAGCCAATAGGACGCTATAGCTAATGGGCCAAGGAGTGATTTAATTAATATAGTTTCTGTGTGGTTATTTGGGGGCCGAGCAGCTGGGAACCAACAAGCAGCCTTCTCATGACATTTATTTTTGTTTTTCATTTTTTTTTTTTTGGATTGTTTTCTAGCTATAGTTTTAAAGAATCCTATCAAGTGAAAAGAAAGAAAGACAACATGGCTAAATAAACAAGACTTGGAAGCATTAACATTTCTTTGGTTTGAAAATCAGACCAGGATTCCTTTATTTCTCTTAGTCATGTGGTTTCTGTACATTAAAAGTTTCTTTTTTGTTTGTTTTGACCTATTCATTTTATTGTATTTTATCTAATTATCAATATAATTTATCTCTTAAAGTTTTAGGTGCCTGTTTGTTTTTTAATGAGAGAGAGAAGGAAAGAGTGTACGTCTAAGTGGTTTGAGAAGAGGAAAGTGAATTATTTTTAGGATCTTGTTTTTAAGCTAATGTACAAGCCCCTCCCTATTGGTTAACATACCTCAGGGAAGAGGCCAGTGCGATGCAGTTCTGAGCACAATTCGAAATGTGATTATACAGCTTCTATTTATTATTTTCCTGCTGTGATGAGATAATTAGTAAGACACTTGGTATTTAGGTGAATTTTCATTAGGCAAGCAGTAGAATTAAATGGAAATGGCAAAAGTGCCACTTATTTCTCCTCCTCTTTAATGTGTTGATTTCTTCATAAAAGTCTTCAAGCAGGAGCCCAGCATGTGTTCTCACATAATTTAACCTTTATTCCTTATAATTAATTCTAAACATATATTGAAATTGGAGCTACCTATCTCTTTAAAGTGTATTCCTAACAATTAAAAATGAGCATAATCAGGTTTAGGACAACCCAAAAGGATTCCTGTTGTCATTCGTTCATTCTCTGCATTCTGCAAAGTAAACAACCCCAGAAAAGCAAAGCACAAACTTCCTCATCACTCAGAAGCCACATTTTTAACTCCGTGATGCAAACATCCTCTCTCATTGCACGCTATTTCTGTTAATAAAATAACATTTAGGGATATGTTTAGTCTAATATTTGTACTATGCAAAGTGGGGACGGAGATGGAAAAGAGACTTTAGCATTTCTTTTTAATTCTAATTCAAAGTAAGATTATAGTTGGGTTGTGAGTAAGAAAGTAGAGAAGGAGACGAACCTGATTCTTTGTTAAAGCATGTTAGTGGGGTGAAGGGAGGAATGAGCGAAGGGCAGCATCGGCACTGAAGCAGTACCTAATAAATTAATGTGAATGGCTCAATGGATCAATGCGTTCTGTAGAGGAATGCCAGTGATGATGACATCACCAGAAGATAGTTTCACAATAAGAAGAAATGAAAATGCACGAACTTTTGAAAAGATAAACTATTCTACCAAATACAGAGGACTACTAAAGAACAGTGTCCATAGCAATGAAAAGTGTTTGTAAGAAGAAAAGAGCCCATAGATTTGCTCTAGACTCATAGCTGGCATTTGTTATATTACTTACGTTATGAGGCTATAACCACACTATATTCTTTTTAAATGGCACTGAGTTTTCCTGATGTTATTTCAGGTTAGTTTTTATGTTTGAACATAGCGTATTGCAGGTCAGTGAAGGCTAGAGTATAGAGTACATTTGTTCTGTTTTTTACTAGTTGTACCAGTTCAAATTATCCCTTTTTACATATACCAATGGAACTGAATGTATTCAAAGCCATCAGAGTATTGTCAGAACACAAGCAAACACGACAGATAACGTAGTTTGGGATCTTCTAGTCAATGGAAACGGGAAAATAAAGTAACATTGTAAGTTGTCCATATTTTAGAATTCACCCGTACACATCTTCTAAACTACATTAGAGTTACAAATTCTGTATTTTCTATTTTTACAGATCACCATACAATGCTGTTCTTCAAATATAAATTAAACACCAAGTATAGTAACCAAAAGTTTAAAAGGCAACTAATCCATTTATCCTCTTAACAGATTCTATCTGGAAAACAGTAAATTCTCTGCCAAAATGAACCACATAAAATGTTATTGCACACTATTAATATAGTAATAGGAAACAAAACACTTTGGAGACTGGTGGCTATTGCTTTCTTTTTAAACTAATGTGAGAAATGCATTGTTTACATGATGAATTAAGACAGCAATCAAGGTGTCCTTTATTTAGCCATCAGCATATATGTGCTGACTATCTACTCAGGTATGGGGTCCTAGTGGATTTGGTACAAAAATCACACACATCTTTGAAATTGCTTACTTTCTGTATGTAAAAATCTGTAGTTTATTGAATAACTGTGTTTCTGGTTAGATGTGGTTGTGGTTTCCCAAAGAAGAAGACAATTCTAACTATTTTTTTATAAAATATAACAATAGATAAATGATTTTGATTTTATAAAAATGATTTTGATTTTATAAAATTGGAGAAATGGTTCAGTGCATAAAATACAAAATCCATAAAAAAGAAAACTTGAGTGTCTTTGAGTGTTTCTCGGCTATTTGAATTTCATGCTTTAAAAATTTTTTGTTCAAATCTGTAATTAATTTTAATGGTGTTCTTTGTTTTATTGATATCTAGTACTGTTTAGTTTCTTACAGATTTTGGATATTAGTTCTCTGTGGGTTGAATAGTTGGTAAAAATCTTTTTGAATTTTTTATGCTGCCACTTTGTGCAAATGTCAGTGTCCTTTGACTTGTAGAAGCTTTTCAGTTTCGTTGGGATCCATTCACTAATTGCTGATTTCAGTGGCTGTGCTAATGGTGTTATGTGAACAAAGTCATGTCCCGTGTGAATGGATGCAAAGCAATTATGCACTTTCTCTTTTATCAGCTTCAGTGTAGTTGAGTTTTTTCAGGCTGATAAGTATGTATCTATTTTGATTCTTCTACATACAGCTGTCCAGTTTAACAAACACCATTTGTTGAAGATGATTTCTCTTTTCCGTGTGTATTTCTGGCATCTTTATAAAATCAGGTATCTGTAGGAGTATAGATTTATGTCAGGGTCTTTCATTTCAGTCCATTTATCAATATGGTTTTTTTTGTACCAATACTATGTTGCTTTTATTACTATAGCTCTGTAGTACTACTTGAAATCAGAAATGGTGATATTTCTATCTTTTTTAATTATTGAGAACATCACAGGTTATTTTTTTCTCATATCTTTAGAAAATATGGCAAACAGGCTTGGTAGGAGCAAAGCAAAAGTTATGAGCTGGTAATGAACAAAGATAATGCTGCAGAATTAGTCAGATGCCTGTCTTACTTTTTGAGACCTTTAAAAGATATCATGGACAACACAACTTACAGAAGGAGGAGGTTACTAGGGATTTACAGCTTTCAGAGTCCAAGTTTGTCATCATGGAGCATGGCAGCAGACAGACAGACGGGGTGCTGGAGCAGTAGCTGGGAACGTACATATGGATACATAAAGACAGGTAGAGATGACTAACTGTGAATGGACAAGACTTGGGAGATCACAAAGCTGATTCCCAGTAACACATTTCCACAGTAAATTCTATCTCCTGATCTTTTCTAGGCAGTTCCACCAACTGGGTATCAAAATTCAAATGTAGAGATTATGGTAGTCATTCTCATTCAATGTACCTACCACAAACTAAACGCATAAATCCTTCTAGTTTTAGAGTCATTTTTTTTTTAATTTGAGAATAAGGGGAAGCTATGGAGAGATTTAAATAATATGTACATAACATAATTTAAAACAATAAAGAATACATTAGTTCACAAATATTGCTTTTAGGAAGTCATAGAATATGAGAAAAAGAGAAGTGTCCTCAGCCGACTAAGGAAGGACTGGGCTCCAATGCTGATTAGGATGAGGGAAGTTAGTCTTCCCATGAGCAAAGGAGTCATTAAGCTTGGGAGATACGAGTTTCTCACACAAACTTAGAGCACTTCATAGTATTATTTTCGGTTGTTTATCATGATACTAAAGGCAACTGGTGGCATTAGGTAAGCGATAAAATGGGTGCATCTCATCAGTGGCCGGGGTGCATTTGCTGTAAGTGAAGGCGAAGACATGTCAGCCTGGCTGACTGGGAACTAGCAGCAGAGTCTTATTAAGTTGCTTCCTGTTGAGCCCAGACTGCAAAGTTCACGGTGCATTTAAAGAGAAGTTCAATACTGTCACTGCGCATTAGGAAATGTGCAAACTAAGGTGTGCATTTGCAAGGGAGATGTCGTTCTTGCTCTTTGCTATCTTACTAAGGTAATATCATTAAAGTGGCCACCTCACAATTAAAACTGTATTTTCATTAGTCTGTGCTCTGGACTGTGACGCTGTGTATTCTATCATGTGGTCCAGGGAACGCTACCCGCTTAAAGGTCATGATAATAATAGCGTGAACAAAACAAATAAATTGAGTCTGCACCGAGTCTGTCATTGTTCGAAGCCCCGACTCTTTATATTTGGTATCAATTTAAAGGGCATGAAGTAGCCACGCCCCGAAATATTACAGATAGAATGCACGATAAAGGGAGCAGAGGCAAAGCTCTTACAAACAAATAAAACTGGAACTGATGACCAATCAAAGGCCACAAATATAGTTTGCAGTGAAATACTTCACACTGAGGTATTACCATTATGCTCATGGACTTTCCATACCATGTGAACATTAAAGAGATAACAAATTTGTATCTCTTTGAAAGTTATATGAGGAAATGATTTGAAGACAATTGTGGAAGTGGGTCAATAAGAAAGATCAAACAATTCAATAAAAAATGGGGTACAGACCTAAACAGAGAACTCTTAACAGAGGAATCTAAAATGGCTGAAAGACACTTAAGAAAATGCTCAACATCCTTAGTCATCAGAGAAATGCAAATCAAAACAACTCTGAGATTCCATCTTACACCTGTAAGAATGACCAAGATCAAAAACACTGATGACAACTTATGCTGGAGAGTATGTGGGGAAAAGGGAACACTTCTGCGTTGCTGGAGTGTAAACTGGTATAGCCCCTTTGGATAATGACTGTGGCGATTTCTCAGAAAATTAGGAAACATCCTTCCACAAGACCCAGCAGTACCACTTTTTGGTATATACTCAAAGGATGCTCAATCATACCACAAGGACATGTGCTCAGCTATGTTCATAGCAGCTTTGTTTGTCATAGCCAGAACCTGGAAACAACCTAAATGCCCCTCAATCAAAGAGTGGATAAGGAAAATATGGTACGTTTACACAATGGAGTACTACACAGATGAAAAAAAAATAATGACATCTTGAAATTTTCAGGCAAATGGATGGAGCTAGAAAGCATCATTTTGAGTGAGGTAAAACCCAGAAAAACAAATATCATATGTACTCACTCATAAGTGGTTTTTAGACATAAATCAACGAAAAACCAGCCTATAATTCACAATCCCAGAGAATCTAGACAACAACGAGGACCTTAAGAGGAGACATACATGGATCTAATCTACATGGCAAGTAGAAAAAGACAAGATTTCCTGAGAAAATTGAGAGTGTGGAGACTGTGGGAGAGGGTAGAAAGGGAGGGAAAGGAAGGGGAGAGGAGCAGAGAAACATATATAGCTCAATAAAAACAATAATAAAAAAGAAGTGTGTGCTTTAAATCACCAGAAAATGCTCACAAGGAACAGTGTCGAGGACCGGCCTATACAAAACCACCTCTTACCAGGGTAAGAGCGTGAGAATTGAAGAAATATAAGTAAAAAATATAAAGATGCATAGAATAACAAGAGAAAAACCATAACACAGACAGGGAGGGTCTCCAGGGATTATTAAAACCCTGAAAATTACCCACATTTATTCTTTCATAACTTTTATATACAATGTAAACTGGGGGAGAAAGTACCAAAAGACTTTATTAACATGATTCAAAAGGTTAACTCACACAGTCAATGGCTTTTTTACTCTGAGACATCAAACCCTTAGAATACCACTGTCCAGATAGCTAAGGTGCTCTTAGTCACAGATTGAAAATCACCCCTTCCTAGGTGTCTCATAGTAACAATAGAAAGAGCAGAAGTATATTTATATATCCTGACCACTTGTCAGGATGGCACTGAGCTATCTTAGTTTCAAAAGAGCCAAGCAATCACCTGCTGAGTTAGATGTGCAATTATGCTTGTCAAATCTCCAAATTCTCTGACACACAAAGTAGAAATGGGCCTGCAGTTTTCAGCCTCCACAGAACAGGATTCCTGCTGGACTTGTTTCCTGTCTGGTAAAAAGACAGACATACAAAAAGTGTCATTCACAAATTATACAAAGTGGGGAATAATAAATACTGTAAAAGAAATCACTGGTCAGGTATTGCTAGAATTCAAGGATAAATGAATTATATCTACTGCAGGTGTGGAAAGGGCTTAGGGACAGAGCTACTTCTGTGAATACACTCCCTTTTAGGTAACTGTTTCCTCGTGAATATATTAGGAATTCATTTAAGCTTATTAGTTCTCCATATTGCCTGAGGATGGGATGGTTTCTTTGGCCTGTCTTTGGTGCCATCTGAGCTCACATCTCCCCAGAAGAAGGTTGACAGAGTCTTCCTCCTTTTTTTTTCTCACCTGAGTTATGCCTGCCTTCATTTGCTTAACAGGCAAAGCCAGGGGTTGATTTCTCAGAAACCCTCTCCCTTCCACTGACTTCAGCTCAGAATTTCCCCCCCCTCTGAGCAGAGCTCTGCCAGAACATTACTCTGTGTTGTTTCTTATGTGTTCCCATGGTGGACAAGCTCTCCTGCCTCACCTTTCCAGAACTAGCCCTTTCAGTTCTTGTGTCCCATCACTGCCACCTGGGAACAAAAGAATACACCTGGATTCATGGAACTGAAACACCTCAGGACTTGCTATTCCTCTTCTATAAAATGGCGTACCTCCCTGTGGGGGGATGCGTATGGGACGCGCCAGAGGGTGACCAAGGTACCTACTGTACTTTCAGGGTTTTCCAGCTAACTTATGAGTTCATTATGTTATGACTGCACACTTGGTGGGTTTTGCTCAGCCTCTCTTCTTACTTTTCTTTTAATCTCTTGGGTGAGAGATGTAGGCCTTCCTCTGACTCTGAGCAGTATATATGTAAAGTGTCTCCCGTAGGCTCACGTGTTTGAACCCACGTTCTCCAGTTAATGCTAATGTTTAGGATGTGGAGCACTGACAGAGTGGTTTGCTGAGGACAGGCCTTGAGATTTTGACAGCATGGCTTCATCCTGTTCTCTCTGCACTTCCTGGTCACAATTGAAATGTGACCTCTTGGCTTCACAACTCCTGTCGCCATCCTTCCTATTAAATTTATTCCCTTAAACTGCAAGCGGGATAAATCCTTCCTTATTTTTTTTTTTATTTTAAATGAGAAAATAACCAATACAATGCCTTTGGTATTTATTAATAATTTGTTATTGATGAGACCACATCCCCAACACAATGTGTACTACAAAAGGGAGATTCATTTTAGATTCAAGTTCCATGGCAGAGGAATAATATAGCTATTGGTTCATGACAAAAACACGTGGGGTCTGCTCTGAAATACTCTGCCTTATATGTAGTATCACCTTTGGGCTATGTCCAGTCTTGAGTGATCTCATCTTTAATATAAATAACTTTATGCATTGGTTACACAAGGAAAACACTGCTATATGTCAGCATACCAAGAGGCACTTGTATTAGTTAGGGTCAGAGACACCATGACCAATCCAACTCTTATAAAGAAAACTTTTAATTGGAGTGGCTTACAGTTCAGGTGTTTAGCTCATCATCATCATGGTGAAACACGGTTGTGTGCAGGCAGATGTGGTGTTGGGGAGGGCAGTGAGAGGTTTACGTCTTAATTTGAAGGCAATGTAAAGTGAACTGGGTCACTGGGTGTAGCTTGAGGATGTATGGGACCTCAAGGTCCACCCACAGAGTGCCACACCTCCTCCCACAAGGCCATGCCTCCTCCAACAAAGGCACACCTCTAAATAGTGCCTCTCCATATGTACTTAAAGGAGCCACTTAAATTCAGGCCGCCACAGAACACACTGAGAATCTATCTGTGCCAGTAAATAATGGCTCCTGAAAAATATATCACATCATATCATCAACACCAAATATAAGCTTATCAATTAAACCAGATATAACTTTTCACCTGGGACTCTGAAATAATGGTCTCAAGATTGTTATATTTTAAGTACACACATAGTCTTCAGGACTCAAGCTTTCATGGAAATTGCTATTGGAGGCTGTCTCTCCTGCCCGTGACACTCAATTTCCCTCCAACTGACCCTCAAACAACCTGCCATCCACATTTCCATTTGACATTTATGCTACTGAACTGCATCTGCTCTTACTGAGTGCTGTTATTGAGCTATAGATTTTTCAGCGAATCCTTATCAACTCCAGGTCATATGTATGGACGTGATTTTTTTGTATGAATACACACATCTGTGCATGCAGTCATGTATGATGCATGCATGTATGTTATCATGTGAAATGTAAAGTGCAATTTCTGCCTTAATATTAATAGATAGAAATAGGTTAAAAGCAGCAGGGAGAGTCAAAGGCCAGCTTTCCAGTGAGCTCATTACTTGCCAAGTCATCCAATTAAACTGTTGTATCGTTTAAATTTATTGCAACTCAATGAATTCTGATGTTGGGGAAAGACACAAACACATTTGTCTGTATTTATACATAATACATTCACAATACATATTCACAACAACTTAGACCATAAGCTCATCCGTAGTGACTTAGTTCTTCCATGTAGGCCTCACCTCTTCAAGGATCTACAACTTTCTAAATCAACACTGCCACCTGTAAACCAAGTATTTTACGTGAACCTGTGTGGAACCTTGTATGTTTAGCACACGACATTCATTGATAGTATGACTGAATGTGAATATCCTTTAGCAGTAACCATACACGAGTGACACTTTGCATTTGTCCCTGATATGCTAATTGTCTGAAGATGCTGTAACTATTTCCTTTGTACCACCTTGGGAAAATTAGTACATTCTTTCCTTTTGTCACGTTTCTGTAACATTTTCTACTGGGCGCCACGATTTACTAGTCTTGACAAAGTATATTCATACTTATAAAATCCGCACCTTACTGCTATGCTTAGTTACTAATGGATATAAGAGGCAATCTCCTGCCAATACCACTTGCTAGTTAGTAGAACTTCACACGAATATCCGTTTGTCAAATACTCAGCAAATCTCTATGTTGTTCTAACTTCTGTGCTCAGTTGGGTATTTGAAGGTAAAAGACAAAGTAAGGCAAAGTCTTGTCTTAGGGAATTTAGACTCTGAAAAGTGATTGATGATAAATAGTAATAATAGTTTGCTTGCAACTAAGAATAAGCGGTGCAGGAATAAAAGGAATAAGGAGTGATAACTGTGCAGCTGAGTGCAAACGGGAAGTGATGTGGCTTGATTATGTCTGAGGATACCGACTTCTCCATCGATGTTTTCTTCAGAAGTCATAAAGTAGAATTGATTTGCACAGTATCAGAAGATGTTGAATTCATGACTTAATCACTTTCCTTAAACAATATGCACCATGTGACATATGTTGAACATATTAACTTAACTACTGTATGCACAAATTGTGTTATATATGTGTGTGTGTGTGTGTGTCCATATATATGTGTGTGTGTGTATGTATTTATGAGAAAAAGAATGAACTATTAGTGCATAGAAAGATAACTAGATCAATCTACACTAAAGTCATATACACACATTAATGTGTATATATGTATACTACTCACACACACACATAAAAGCATGCTAACATGATGTTCTATATTTATTTTACTCACTAGAATTACTAAATAGAAAGCTTTCATAAATATCAGGAATAAAGTCTCCTTTTTTTCTCTGGGCAATAATAATAGGAACTCGACACTGAATAAATAAAGATTTCTTCCAATTTGTTTTTTTTTTTTTTCAGTTAACTTACTATTGGTATACTGGTATATAGAGGTGCTAAGGACTCTAAATTGTAACCAGTGTTCTCATCAATTCCTGTAACAATGACGCAGAGACGATGCAAGCTGCACTGTAGAAATCCTTGGATATTTACTTTTCATTTTGGAGATAACAAGAATTGTAATTATCAGTTCAGCTGTGGAAAGTGACCGTAGGTTATTGCATTCCTTGGATAACTAAAGTAGTAGGTATTTTAATGACAGCTGTTTCTGTTTTCTTCAATGTTTAAAATTCTTTTACTTACTGTTCTTATTTGCTTGTTTGCCAAGGACTAGGGAATTTATTGAGGATAATGGAAAACAATGTCTTGACAAACATCTCATATCAGGTTCTACTATAATTGTAATCCATTTGGCTATTATCACTATTAAAATTGGGGAGGAAGAAAATAACATTTCATGAAAATAAGGTGGATACAATTATTTAGGGAGTATGATTCTGAATATGTGATATAATATTGATTCAAGGATGTTGCTAAAAATTAATAGTGAACACTGGCAGTGTTCATTACTCAAATTTTATGGCCACATGTGATCATTGTGAATCAAATTGAGTTTCAGGCTTTTGACTGTTAATCATATTTTATGACATTGACATGAAATTATTGAGAGATGCTTAAGAAATCCATGGCTTTACTCTAAAGGATAAATACCAATTCATTAAAACAAGGTGTCACTAGAAATAAGATATATTAAACATACAGAGTTAAAGTATCTGTCAATATATAGTTGGCTGATTCAGAAACAAGTAAGTATATATATATTAATATATATTACAAAATGAGATAGGAGATATCAAAGCACACTTCAAGGTTTATCATAGTGTGTGTGTGTGTGTGTGTGTGTGTGTGTGCACGTGAGTATATGGTATATGGATGTATATGTATTCATGAGTATATTTATGCATAAATATGCATGTGGGGTTTGCATACATCCACCAGTGTCTGAATGCAATTAAAAGCCAGAGGACAATGTTGTGTTGGGATCTCCTTCTCACTCCTCATTTACTGCCTCATGTTTTTGAAAATGGGGGTCTCTTACTGACCCCGAAGCTAACCAGTTGGGAAAGATTATCTGGCCAGGGACCTCTATCAGTCCTCCAGTTTCTGTACGCATGAGCTATAGAATATGGGGTCCTTTCTACAATCCTGACTCTTAAGAATTTGGTGGGGGGATCCAAACTAAAGATATCAACTTGCATGACAAGCACTTTACTGACCAAGCCATGTCATCAACCAATGCTGGCTTAGCTTTCTTATGTGAAATATTCAAAGAGCTCGTGAATACTGGTTTTCACCCATGTAACTTGGTCCAATAAGACTCCTGCCATGTACTGTTACTTTATCTCTCTCCCTGTGAGAAAACTTTAAAATTCATTAATTTTTATATCTAGAGCTAGTTTTTCTGAAGGTACTTTAGTATATGGTGAGCAATGTAAGCTGCTCTTGACTATAATAATACAAACTATTTATGACTACATTCTTTTATAATTTGTCATTCAATACCTAGTTCTTTCTATCTGCCCGTGTGTCCCAAACACGCATCCCCAAAGAAATGCAAAATTTACATTCTATCTCTGCGGTATTGTTCTTTATTTATATATAGTTAACTATTGACCCACATGCCATTTCTATAAAATTAATTGTTTTCACAACTCCATATTAAATATTTTATGGTTTCATGACATGATTAAATTTTCAAATGCCTTTAACTGTTCAAAGGACTGCAATCCATCTTGGGTGATATACATAAATACATATATATATATGTATATGAAAAATGATGTTACTATGAGAAAAATAAATCATTCTTTCTTTAAGTCTGGTATTTGGGGTTTGGGCTCTTGGGAGTATCACATGGACAGTGAGAGAAGCCCAATGAAGCATTTGCTAAGTGAGTAAGTGAATTCCACACTTATCATAGTGCCTGGACATCAGAAAGCCAAAGCTGCAAAAAGAACACAGGGAGAAAAACACCAAAGGGGTTTAGAAGTTGAATGTTTTTGTAATTCACCCTGACTTCCCATTCTGAACCAGGAACATTGACAGCTAAGGACACAAGTCCTGCCTTCCTGGCCAACTCTCTTAGTGTTTGTGACAACTGTTTGGCTAAGGATTACCCTTTTCTCACTGACTGTACAACACGCTTCTCTTCTGTCCCTTGTGTGTGTGCATGACAATGATCTCTGGTGCCGAGGATCCATGCTTTCAGCCCTGTGTGTGCTGTCTGATGGAGGAACGGGGAAATCAAACAACACAAGAATCAGCTGTCGCTCTTTGGGGGCCTATGAGGAACTATATAAAGGGGATGAGGCAATCAGGTGTTTATTCAGGAAGAAGATGTCGGGGAGATTTTGAAACCATATAAGTAGAGGAAGCATGTTCTAAGGATAGTGAATTATCTGAAAAAAAGTGACAAGCAAACTTTGTAGAGATGAAGACAAATTTCCCACTCATATTTGTGTGCTTTGTAGGCCACAGAGATAGAACTGCAACATTTCCTGTGTGTTTTCTCAATTGTATTTCTGAAGCTTGGAACTACAAACTAGTTTCACAGGCTGGATATTTTTGAGAAGTTTCCTGTTTTTTCCCCAGAATTTTATGTTTTAATGTTAGTAGCTGTAGCTAGAGATCAGACATCAGGAAAAAAATGCAATTGAAGAGTAATTATTATTTTCATTAATGTTCTGTATTAAGGTAATCAATAATCTTTCATCTAGAATATGTACTATTTTATACCAACCAAAGGTGTTCCCTCCCTCTCTTCCTGTTCTCACTCCTCACCCTTTTTCTGCGATCCCCCATCTACTCCTCAGAAAGGGGAGTCAACAAAGCCTGACAGAGCAGTTTGAGGCAGGACCAAACTCCTCCCACTTTCATCAAGGCTTAGTAGGCATCCCACCATAGGGAATGGGGCCCAAAAAGCCAGCTCATGAGCCAGGGTCAGATCCTGCTCCCATTGCTAAGGGTTCCACAAACAAACCAAGCTACACAGCTGTCACTATGTTTTAATAAAACCCAAAAGTTGGTCTTTGATTTTTTTTTCTTCCTTACTGACCCCTCTCAGCTTAGAGTTCTAGACTTTCTCCAAGCTTTAGTCGCTGTCCTTTGACATTTCCCTGTGTGTTCTACTACTAAACTACAGGCCTAGTTCTACCTTGTGCCTTTTCTAGTGTCCTTGGACTAAGTCCTGAGATAGCAAACTCATCAGTTCAGCAGGTGGGGAAGTGATTGTCTCCTTATTGACTTCACTGTTCAGTATCTAGGATAAGGCCCCCACTTTAGATTATGTTGGGTAACTTTCAGATCGTGTGGTAAATATGTCTATGAGACACTTCCAAATGCCTCCTTATGTTGGTTCTTTGATGCTCTTACAATCCGGCTGCTTCAGTTCTTGTTTTCTTCTTTTTTTTAAAATTTATTTATTTATTAAAGATCTCCGTCTCTTTTTCGCCACCGCCTCCCATTTCCCTCCCCCTCCCACAATCAAGTCCCCCTCCCTCCTCAGCCCGAAGAGCAATCAGGGTTCCCTGCCCTGTGGGAAGTCCAAGGAACCCCCACCTCCATCCATTTCTAGTAAGGTGAGCATCCAAGCTGCCTAGGCTCCCACAAACCCAGTACATGCAGTAGGATCAGAAACCCATTGCCATTGTTCTTGAGTTCTCAGTAGTCCTCATTGTCCGCTATGTTCAGCGAGTCCGGTTTTATCCCAGGCTTTTTCAGACCCAGGCCAGCTGGCCTTGGTGAGTTCCCGATAGAACATCCCCATTGTCTCAGTGTGTGGGTGTACCCCTCTCGGTCCTGAGTTCCTTGCTTGCGCTCTCTCTCCTGCTCCTGACTTCGACCTTGAGATTTCTGTCCGGTGCTCCAACGTGGGTCTCCGTCTCCTTTTAGAAACAACTCCTCAATAAGCACAGCACACGGAACACCTTTTACTTTTGGGACATTTATAAATGGTTCATTATTTGTGAAGCTAATCTAATTATATGTTTTAATTCCAACTATTCACAAGTTTAGTAGTTTATTTCAGTCAACCAGGTGAAACCTGAAGTGAAAATTTCCAAGTACTTTCATCTCTGTAAATTTCACATCTATTCATAATAGGGTTAGGGTTAACTTTTACATGATATTTTATATATTTAAGGACAAGACTTATGAATACTATAATAAAATAATATCTTGGAGCATATGTGATATGTTTTATTCATAGCTAGCATTTAATTGTGTTGAGTAAAAATGCTGAGTGAAATAACCTACATTAACATATAATTCTTTCAAATTATTTAAAAGGAATATTTGGAACATTGTGTACCATTCTTTTACTGAATAATTCAGTATTTCTTTCCATTCTCTTTCTCTTAAATATCAGAGATAACTCAGGGAATTGTAAGCCTCCTGACATTTCCTCAGCTCAGGACTGTAGTGTTCCTATTCTATGTCACCTGGAGTTAGGTTCACTTTTCATTTACTGTCTCTGGGATTTACGGGATTTGTTATCTTGTATATTTGGTTTTCGGCAGGTTCTTACTGTGTCTAGTGAGATTAATGAGATTTTACATAGCTGGCAGGAAATTTGCTGTGTAGACAAGGATGATCTGGAATTAAATAAGATCCACCTGCTTCTGCCTCCTTAGTGCTGGGAATGAGGCCACATCACTATGAGTTCTCCTCCTCCTCCTCCTCCCCCTCTTCCTCCCCCTCTTCC
>NC_022032.1:23248742-23250932 GCF_000317375.1 Microtus ochrogaster | reverse complement strand
TCCTCCTCCTCCTCCTCCTCCTCTTCTTCTTCTTCTTCTTCTTCTTCTTCTTCTTCTTCTTCTTCTTCTTCTTCTTCTTCAATATTCTTGCCTGCATTGTTCAATGAACAAGAGCAGAGAGCAGAACACCTTTGAAGGGGCTGTAAAGCATTTGTATCCTTCCCAACATTTTAAACATGATCACCCCTGTCCCTTCAACCATTTTGCACATTCCTTTTCTGTCTCTTTGAAGCCTGTGCAGATAAATTCCATCTGCATTTGTTACATATTACAGAAGCTCAAACATAGGAGGGTGGATCCAACCTATGTGACTTCATTTTCCAAGAAAAGTAAGTCCAAGAATAGTTTGGATGGTGTATTAGGACAGAGTCAAATGAAAATTAGGCAATATGTTCCTTTTGCATTACTATCCCATTGTGCCTGTTCCCCGAGACACAACCTAATCTTCATACAGCACATAACAGAATAGATAGGTCCTCCCATTATCCATTTTTTTCTAGGAGTGTCTATCCTGAAGATATGTCACATACAGTCCAAGATAGCTCTGAATGTGGCCAAATACATAAAATTATAGAAAACATTATGAGATTAATTTTGGTGATTTAAAAATATCTAATTTTGTGGATCTGAATGAACTTTGTAAAGGAAAACATTGCATTTCCATATTATATGTTGGACCCATTTGGAAGACTCTTTCAAGCATGCATTGCTCACTTCTGCATAGTCAACACAGAGAAAATGCCTCCACAAGTTTGGGCTGTAGGAAGTCAAAACTAAGGGGCATCTTCTTAACTTGTGGTTGATGGCGGAGGGCCCAATTGTAAGTGGTGCCACCTCTGGGATGGTGATTCTGGTTATGAGAAATAAGACTGAACAAGCCATGGGAAGCAAGCTAGTAAGCATCCTTCCTCCATAGCCTCACCATCAGCTCCTGCCTCCAGGTTTGCACCTAGTTTGAGTTCCAGCCTTGTCTGCCCTATATGCAAGCGATTTGGAAAATGTAAATTCAATATTCTATCCTCCCCAAGTTGCTTTTGGTCATGGAATTTCATCACGGTCATATTTAACCTAAGATAGTGAGTACTTAGCCTTTTTTCTCTAGGTAGAGTCGGGGAAATGTTTGTTTTTATTTAGACACATTATTTCCTCAAATTAATCAAAAAGATTTACTTACTATAAAGAAGGAAAGAATGGATTTTTAGGTAGCTCACTAAAGGAAAACTCAATTGAACACCAGCTTTGTGTTCTAAAGATGCCAGATAACCTGAATTTATCAAAATAAGAAATAATATATTCCCAGTCTTTTTTCATTAATCTCCTGACCCCTTTCAATACTAATCTTTAATTTAGTGATTAGCTTATAAATACATGCTATAGATACTGAAGGTGAATTTGGAAATGGATTGTCATGAGAGTTCCTATTTATCACATGCATACTTACAAAAGTAACATTTCATCATTACATCATACTCTATTATTGATTCAAATATGTGAATTTCATTATTTAATGGTTAATAATAAAATAATGCTTAATAAGAAAAATGAAAGCTGTCACATAAAAATTGTACAAAATGAAGAGAAGGAAAAGAGGCCAAGAGAATACACAAGCGTAAAAGCCCCACTCCCTGGCACAGTCAGGAGTCATATAAAATTCACTAAGCTGGAAGTCTTAATTTTATGCAGAGGACCTGGTGCAGATCTCTGTAGGTCCTGTACATGTTGCTTCAGTCTCTGTGAGTTAATCTATGCTTTAATTATGTTGACTTAGAGGAACGTGTGTGTGTGTGTGTGTGTGTGTGTGTGTGTGTGTGTGTGTGTGCGCGCGTGTGTATTTCCTCCATCTCTTTGGCTCTTAAACTTTCCGATGCCTCTTCCACAACAAATGCTCTTTACCACTGAGACATTTCTCTAGTTCCCTTGTTCACTTTGATGTATATGTTCTTCAGCAAAGTTCTAGGTGGTGCTGGGTTTTTACTTTCCTTTTAATTTCTTATTTGTAGTTTTGGGTAGTATGCTGAGTAGGTCAGTTATGTTACATTTGTAAGTTAGTTATTATTGGCATACTAGAAAGGTATAGATTTTGGTTTTTAACTTGCATCTATCACATTATAATTGTTTCAATTTAGTTGTATGAAAATTATTATATCCGCTATGTTCAGCGAGTCCGGTTTTATCCCAGGTTTTTTCAGA
>NC_022032.1:23227036-23248267 GCF_000317375.1 Microtus ochrogaster | reverse complement strand
TTTTTTTTCTTTTTAAATTTTCACAGACTTATTGACTTTATTACATATATATTATATGGGTGTTTGATCTGTACATATGTCTATGAACTATGTGCATGCCTGGTCCCCACAGAGATCAGAGAAGGGTTTTGAGTTCCCTGGAACTGAAGGGATCAGGTCAAATCCCTTGTATGAACAAGTGCTCCTAAATGCTGAGTCACCTCTCCAGGTTCTTGTATTTTCAAATGTCATTGGATTAAACAGAATTTTGGTTACTATACTGAAGATTCTAAAATGCTTAAATAATTTCCATTTTTAATATCTACTCTGATGATTACATTTTGAAAAATTCCTTTTCAGATTTGGAATACATCATTAAATTTCCTGCTTGATAAGCTTTTAAAAATAAGTAATGGATATTGAATTTGATCAAATGATTTTTCAATATCTATTAAGATTAAAATTTTATATTAATATACTATAGTACTAAATTATATTAAATCTTTCAATATTAAATAATCTTTTCATTTCTTTGACAGTCTCTCTTAATACTTAGATAAACTTTATTTATTCATATTTTATTAACCTATTTTGCACAAAAGAATTAACCTATATTTCTTTTATTTCACTGTGATTATTAGCATAATTTTTACTATGAAATTTCTATATTTTAATACTCTATAGTCACCTAAAGACATAAGAATGTAAATATATCTAACTATTTGATAATCGAGTGAAGTAGATTTTCCTATTCTTTGATTTATTAATCTATTTTAGATATCAATAATTTTCACTAAATTTTGCATATTTTATATATTTACATTTAACTAAATTTATTACGATTGTCTATATTAAAAATAAAATGTGTTTTTTGTTTTAAATTATTCACTAATATGAATTTTATAAACACTTTATTATAATGTGTTTTACATTAATAATTATTTTTATCTCTTGGAATTGTGAGGCTCTCTTTTCAATGAAATACATAGGCTTTCAATAAATGCTCCTCTCACAAAAGAAACATATTGAGTTTATTGTTGTTCTGAGAGAATTTCTGTCTTCATGTGTAGCTTCACATTCATGTTTAATATGCAGAGCATTTAAACCTTTGCTTTTTCTTAGTCTATTTCATTTGATTATTGAAGAGTTGTGAACTATGCAAAAACCTCACAGAGTGTGGTTAAACTTCACATTCCTCTCTTTATATATTTCTTTGTTATCCTGTTGTTTGGTGCATAAATGTCAACAGCTGTTATGTTTTCTTTTTTTTTTTTTTTTTTGGTTTTTCAAGACAGGGTTTCTCTGTGGTTTTGGAGCCTGTCCTGGAACTAGCTCTGTAGACCAGGCTGGTCTCGAACTCACAGAGATCCACCTGCCTCTGCCTCCCGAGTACTGGGATTAAAGGCATGCGCCACCACTGCCCGGCGCTGTTATGTTTTCTTAAAGGAATTCACTCCCCAACATGAAAGGAAGGAGTCTCATTTCTTGCTGATTCTTCAAGGGCATAATACTCTATTAATTTGTGTTTTAAGAGTGAAGGATGGTGAGAGGCAGGAAAGAAAAGGATATCTTGATAGAGGGAGACATTATGAGATTAGGGAGAAACCAGATGCTAGGTAAATGCCCAGGAAATCCACAAGGATGACCCCATTTAGGATTTCTAGCAACGATGAACTAACTTTTTCCTACTGTCAGATTAGTGACTACCCTTACTGTCATCATAGAACCTATACCCAGTAAGTGATGGAAGCAGATGCAGCGATCTACAGCCAAGAACTAGGCTGAACTCCTGGCACTTAGATGTAGAGAGGGAGTAGGGACCATATGAGCAAGAGGGATAGGTCAAGATCATGATTGGGAAACCACAGAGAGAGAGCTAACCCAGCTAGTGGGAGCTCATGGACTCTGGACTGACAGCTGGGGAATCTTCATCAGACTGAACTAAGCCCTCTGAATGTGGATGATAGTGATGTAGCTTGATCTGTTGTCAGAGGAGCTTACAGTGGGACTAGGATATATCCTGGGTGCATGAACTGGCTTTTTGGAGCCCATTCCCTATGGTGGGATGGATACCTTGTTCAGCCTTTCAAAGTGTGTAGGGGCATGATCCTGCTCCAACTTTGGATACTAGACTTTATTGACTCTGTAAGGGAGGTCTTACCTCCTCTGAGGGGTAGATGGGAGAAGGGATGGGAGAAGATGGGGAGTCAGGGGAAAAAGGGAGGAGAAACTGCGACTAGAATATAAAATTTAAAAACAAATAAATAAAAAAGTAACCATAAACTGAATAGCATACTATGTTATGGTATTGTTCAACTAAAGTGTAATTCTACAGATCTGCTGTTATCAAGTGTCTGGCTGAATACAAACATTGAGAATTTTTAATATAATTAATGGACGAAGCTGATTCAGGGAAATTCAGTGTTTAATTGACAAATATTAGCAGAGATTTTCTTCTGCTCAAGATTTCCACATAAATAGATTTAAATAAGATGACACTGAAGAAAATATTTGCAAAACTCATTGGAACTCTCATTGCCACTACAAATAAGTTCATTGCTTGTTTGAAGATTTCCCAGTACTTACATCTGTTGACCCAAGTATCTGTCAACTTAATGTAATATGTTAAACAATATCATAAAGGAAATTCTCTGAATTTTAGCTTTCAAAATTACTTTTTGAGCATAAGGTTGAATAGTAAGTAAACAGTGACGATATATTCACATACACACTGAAAATACAATAACATTTCCTGCTTCTTTTTTTTTTCTAAACTTTGAATTATTGTTTTCCATCAGCAGACACTTGACTTTGGGAAAAGTTTTTGTATGCAGTGGACATTGTGTGTCTGCGCTTTTCTAGGTATATTGTAAACTTAAATTCTGGTGACTTTCCAGGAGAGTGTTCCTATTTTCAAATTCATTTTTTACAATTCAAAATGAACTTTTTCATAGAGACAGTAACTTGCCTGTGCTAACACAGTTGAAGTGTGTGAACAAATCAAACCTGAACCTTTCAGCTTGAGAGACAATCTAAATTCTCTAGATGAGTCTATCCCTTGGTCTTGGAAAGAAAATACCTACTTTTAGATTGCTCATGAGAATTTGAAATTTACAGGAATAAAATGCTTGTAATGTATTAATTGGCAATCTAAAATATATAGGCCCAGGAATAAATAGTTCATGAATTATTTATTAGGAAACTAGAAGAAAACAATGTTTTGTGTAGTCATCAAACTAATCTTTCACTGTTTTTTATCTGAGGCCTTTTTCATTTGTAGATCTTAACAGAAGGCAGGAAGATAAGTCAGCCTAATGGAACTCGGCTAAGTAGTTCAAGTTAGGATATGTCAACAATACAGAAACAGAGAAGGAAAACAAATATTTCATTGTTGATTAGAAAGATAATGAACTTCAAAATATGAGTTTTTGGTTCTTTACAGATAAGAGAAATAATAAGAAGACCAAGACAGAGAAAATACATATAATACAACAATAAATGCAAGCTGATTTGAGAATGTTTGAGGAGCAGAACACTGTATGGTAATTGTTTGCTAGGTAAAGTAGTAGAGAAATATTTGGAAAATTAACGGAGTGTATGATATGAGCCTTAAATGGATAAATTTCAAATAAATTCAGTTTGATGATGTGTCTGTGATCCCATGACACAATATGGGAAGATTAGCTTAAAAGTATTGGGTGAACAGCAAGTGTCCCTTCTGTGTTCCAGATTCTAATATAGAAAGACCTTAAGGCTTTAAGTACATCTTATATACTTATATGGGCACCCATTAAATACGGACTACACTCAAGTCATTTTGAATTTAGCCTCATTCTACAGTGATGGTAAGGTCAAGAATGTAATATCCAATCTCTGCATTTTATTGCTTCCCATATCCATATGCAGCACTGTGCCTATTAGTCTATAAAGTAAAGGAGAGGTAATGGAATCACGGTAGAAGGGGAAGAGGCATGATGAATGTTCAAGAAGAAGCACATCCCTGCTCCTCAAGCTTAAATACAGGAGCAGTTGTTTTGCGTGGGATTAAGAACCTTCAATCATATTGAGTCTAGTCACATTTCAGCACAGTAGATTTGAAAAGACAAGCCCACTCCTTGACGCGTTTCTTGATTCTTTTTACAAGCGCCTCTGAACTTAATATGTTTCTGCTTGCATTCAGAGTTTTGATTAGGGCTTTAGTGATGCTGTGGCATAGTACCTGGTCACCGAATAGCAACCATCTTTTCCCTGCCTGTTTGCACTAATCCCCACAACCTCTGATTATAGAAAATATAACCCTGAACCTCGGTTGTCTAGACTCCGAGCTTTTCTTTGTGTCATGCAATTTTTTCTGTCTGTACAGATATTTAGAATACTGTATCATGAATAATAAAAACCCAGAGTCAGATATTGAGGCTCAACCTAAAATCCAGAAAAGCAACTAGTCAACCCACTAGAGAAGTTTTACCCCTACCATGGCTGGGCAACCAGAGACTAAGGAGATTAAGCCGACCACTAAGCAGCCAGTGCCTCTCTCTCTCCTCCCATTTTATATTCACTCTGTTGCTGGGATTAAAAGTGTGTGACTCCCTGGTACTGGCATTAAAGATGTGAACCACCACCTGGTTTTGTTTCAGCATTTGTCTTGTGGAGCCCAGGGTGGTCTTGAACTCACCGAGATCCTTCTGCCTCTGTCTCCCAAATCCTGGGATTAAACGTGTGTGCCACCGCTGCTTGACTTCTAGTGACTTAGTTTTGTCCTTCTCATTTTTAGGCATGCTTTATTTATTGAAACATAAATAAAATATCACTATAGAAATACAGGAAACCATTCAAGGAGCTGGCACACCTTTATGAGCTGGTACCAAGTCTAGTATGGAAATATAATTTTGAGCTATGATTTGCAGAGTTCTAAAAATTTTCCCTCTTTGAAAAATACTGTGTGGAACATATATGTCTGAATATATTGAAGTTTAATCTGAGTTGTTATATTCATCAGTTTCATGGAAATTAGATAGGGAAGAGGAGTTAAGATAGGTCTGTAGTGATAACTAAGTCAGGAACACGCTTCTCTCGAAAGTAGGAATATCTTGGTTAAATCCCAAGTACCAACATAAAAGAGAAAACCTATGCATGGTGCTGTATGTTTGGAATCCAGCCACAGAAGAAGCAGAGACACACTGACATACACACATGTATCCTGCAAAAGCATTTACAACTACACAGAGAGACACATATACGTACAGGAGCCAAAAAAGGCTGCCCAAAACACTTTACCATTATACTTAAAACTTAAATTTAATTGTTCGCTAACAGATACCTGTCTATAGTAAAGAATGTCAGTTTATAGCTATAATCCCAACACTTAAAAGTCTAGAAAAATGAGAATTGTTTTTAATTTGAGACAAGCCTGGGTTACATAGTGAGTTCAATGTCTGTGGGAGCTACAGAGTGAGACTTTTACTTAAAACAGCAAAAAATAAGACAAAGCAAAAAGTATTATGACAATGAGTAACCTTAAATTTCAGAATTACATAATGAAGTATATAATAAGAACAGTCAAGCCAAGGTTTTCATGTTCAAAATAAACCATTGCCAACACCATTTCCAGAAAATAAAGTTTGAAAATTTCAAGTCATACCTCCCTCCCAGGTGACACACATCTAGCTTTGCTCGGAATATTTTCTCAGTAATAAAAGTTAAATTTTTTTTTCTTTAGCATTCACTAAAAATCTGAAAGTCTATATTCATTTCAGTGACAATTATTCTGGGAAGCAAAAGTTATTTTTTTAAGTCAAAGTAAAATATCTTCCAAAAGCTTCAGGTCTAACTCTAATAAAAATACTCTTCGGCGATGGAGGTATCAGTAGGTTCCATATGTTTCTAAGTGTGTCTTTGAAATTTTATAAACCCTAAGATGTTTGCTGTTCATTTTCCTTTATCTCTGAGACAGGAGGAAATCTTTAAAACATGAAAATACACATCTCATTCTGTACATTGCTTTTAACAACTCTGGAGAAGTATGTGTCACACAGAATTTGAAAAATGCAATGAGTCCACCACTCTGGCAAAAGGGAATCTTTCAGCTTAGCAATGCAGAGCCGTGCGTTGGACATCATTTATATGATGCTTCACTTTCCCTTAGACCAGCAAATAAAATTGCCGCTACAGAAAATAACACTTTAGTTCATTTACTTTTCATGTAAGCTATGCCATTTGGTGCCTTGAGTTTTCTAAAGCCATTTGTAGGGTGTATTTGTTCGCTTTGTGTGACCATACATAACACCTCCTCCTCGCTGAGACTTTTGGAAAGCCAGTGAATCAATAGATATGATTTTCATAATAAAAGACATCTGCTGGCATCATTATTATCTTTATACTAAGGTCTAGGATTATTCCCACATGATTTTCAGATCTATGCCTTATTATAGACAATTGTATGAAAGATCTAATTGGCCAAATGGAGTCTTTTGCTGTGCATTTCCTCGGGCAAGCCTATCACTTTCTTATACTCTCAATTCCTGTCTTATCAGCTGCTCACACCAATCGTGAATAGAAAGAATCCAACACAGTTAATTTTTCCCGTTTCGTAGAAATGACAAGATGTAGGCAAACTTTACATTTCTGATGAACTTTAGCTAGGAGATGGGGCAGAAAAGAAAACTCTAGAGTGAGGATCGATGGATGAGTGACCTTCCTGGAGAAGGGGTATGATGCATACCACAGTGAGAAAGGTTTCGGGGGAAAAAGGAGCAAAACATGTCATTTTGTTTGGGATGATTGCTGTTATTTTTGGATTCACAAAGCTGTCTGGCTTAACCTCCAATGTCTGTGATTGAGAACGTCTGATTTCTTTGTTAAGAGACTATCTGGTATTTCACCACTCAAAACTGACTGCCTTTTTAAAAAAAAAATGGGAGTTTTGAGTTGTAGGTGTCTGGAGGTGTGAGATCCAAGTCTTTATTTAATCTTTGATTCACTGGTCTTCCCAGGCTCCAAAGTGCTTCTGGGCATCCTCATCCTTCCAGAAAGAATAACCTGAGCCCCTGAGTCCCTCAGCATCTCCCTCTCTCACACAGTCTGGCTTGCTCTCCCTCACACTCTCCTGTTTCACTCTCTTAGAATTATCTTCCAAGAGTAGACCCCTGGGGAAACAAAACCAAGCTAGGAGATTCTTCCCATCCACTTCTACCTTTGGGTCTAACGAAACGTCTCTTCTGAGGAAAGGCAGGTCGAGATAACTCATGACGAGGGTGGGCATGAGAAGTCAAACTTGGTGAGATATAAAATAGCATATGAAACTTCCGTTCCTCTGACAGTCCTCAACAGAGCTTCCCGCAGCTTCTTATAACTCCGTCCTGACATGTGGAGGCTGTGTCAGGGACTTCGTTGGAGTCCTCACGCTTGTTATTATTAACTTCACGATGGTCCACTGGCAACCCAAGGCGGCTCCTTTTGCTATTAAACATCACCCAGTTGTGTTTTTAAGTTATGCTAGGCTGCTCCCATAATGGTGTTTTCTCATTTCCTGGGAGTTGAGAAATTGCTCCTTAAACAAAGCCAGAATCTCCTGGTGTTTGTTCTTCTCTTTGTTTTTCATAATAAAAAGAGATTCATAAATTTTTAAGTGTTTAAGACAAAAGATATAAAGCTAAAATAAAACTCTGAAATTGAGGCAATTTTAGTAATTTGAGTATGTGAACAACATATTTGGCGATCATATTTTTAAATGATTATAGAACTACAAGCAGTTAGACAGACAGACAAGGTGGGTTGTATTTCTTTATGCCATTTCTGCTATGATCCTCTCTGCATTTCTAGAGATCAACCTGCTATGCAGAAACATGGGGTCTAGAGAAAAGAAATATACCATGCAAAAATTCAATATCTGTGTTAGTGCCTCTTAAGTAACAATGGCAGAAATGTCAGTAGGATGACTTACCAGGTAAAGGATTCTTTTACCAAGCCTGAAGACCTGAGTTCCATCCCTAGAGTGGTGTGGAAAGAAAGAATGAAATCATGTAATTGTTCTCCTATCTCATTCACACACTTACACATACACACACACACACACACACACACACCATAAGTAAAGAGTCCTTTAAAATGACAGGAATCTTATAACTCTTTTGTCATTTTATACATACTGGGTTAAAACAAACACAACTGCTATAACAAAGGTACAGCTTCAACTTTAAAAAGAATTAAAGTTTTTCAGAGTCTTAGTGAGTATCATTAGGAATTTCTAAATGATTGTAACTTAGATGAGTTGGGAAAAGAATTATATAAAATCAGATGTCAGCTCACGACATCAAGAGCAGAT
The DNA here is from genome assembly GCF_000317375.1 of Microtus ochrogaster. Lineage (NCBI taxonomy): Eukaryota > Metazoa > Chordata > Mammalia > Rodentia > Cricetidae > Microtus > Microtus ochrogaster. The sequence goes on along the minus strand of NC_022032.1, from coordinate 23,239,965 downwards.
GGGTATAGTTCAGCAAATCATATGCCCAGCATCAAGTGAGCCAAATATCACATGTAAGTACTGTATTCTGTGTTTTATACATAGTTTTTTTTGGCATGTGGCTATCATAGATCCTTTATTATAGCAAAACTGACTATTAGACCTGATGCACGGTCTTGTTTACTTACTTTCTATGCTACTGTGGAAATTATTTTTGTCACCTTCTGCTCTTCACACACAGCTTAGCTCTGAAACTTAAGACTTTGCAAATGTAAGAGTGTTTGAAACCACTATGCCAGCTTGTGTAAGCACTAGTAGGAGTCACTGATGGGGGATTTGGCTAGGACCCTGCATACTTACTGTGTTACCTGTAACACACTCTGCTTGGCATTTGGAACCAGGATTGGAGAAGCTGGATGAAGTTTTGCTTTTCAATGCATATAGAAAATATCACCAGAAAGACAAATTTAGAAAACATTTTCATAATATAACACATGCAGTAAATTGAGGGCAGTAGGACAGGACACACAGTGAACTTAGAAATCAGTAAAAAGCACATGCAGTGAACTGAGGAGACAGGGGACAGCACGTGCAGTGAACTGAGGAGACAGTGGACAACTCTTGAATGTTAGTTCCTGTCTGCCATCATAGGATTCCAGGCATTGAACTCAGAATGTCAGGCTTGGCATCTAGAGCCTGTACACGCTGAGCTATCTTACTAGCTCCAGTGTTTTTAGTTTGTATAAATATCACTAAATTGGTTTTATAAGAGGCTGCAAATGTATGTGGTTCAAAAGCGTATGAGAGTATTAGTGCTTTAACCTTAAAGGTAGCACATGTTACCATTCTTTAAAAAAATACTTGAATACCTACTAGAATATTGGAATCTAATTTTATTATATTTTAATTTAGGTTCATATGCATAGAGAACACATTTGTGTGATTTCAGTGTTTTAAAAATTACTGAGACTCATTATTAGGTCAGCACATAAACTGTGAGGTTCGAATTCACATGAAAAGAATGGATCCTCTCTTGGTCATCAGTTCGCATGTTTTATAAACGCCAGTTAGGTGAACTGATGAAACTGAGTCCATCATCACTTTTTCTCATCTTCTTTTCCTATGAACTGTGTGAGCTTGCTGAAGAGATAATATTAACTTCCATAGCTCTGATACAAATAAGTTTATTTTCCCTTGAGTGCTGTCAGTTTTAACTTAATGCATTTTGAAGATCTGATATAGTTTCATACATATCTCATACATGAGATGTTTTTCTCAATACACTGCAATGCCTTCTCTCTAATATGACTCTGTGTCTTGATTTTTATCTCGTCAAATAATAAAACTAGCCATTCTAAATTACATATAGATTGCTTAGCCCATGTTTTAAATATTTTTAACCTTTAAGTTCTTTTTCTTCTTCTTCCTCTTCCTCTTCTTCTCCTTCTCCTCCTTCTTGTCCTCCTCCTCCTCCTCCTTCTCCTTCTCCTTCTTCTCCTCCTCCTCCTCCTTCTTCCCCTTCTTCTTCTCCTTTTTTGCCTTTAAAGCATACTAGTTGAAGGATGTATTGGCAGAGGCTGATCATTTGTTTTCAGGCTACTCAGACCTGAAATAACCAGACAGAATCGATATTAATTGCAATGCTGTTTGGCCAATAGCTTAAGCATATTTCTGGCTAACTCTTTTATCTTAAATTAACACATTTCCATTATTTTATATTTTACCACGGGGCTTGTGATTTACTTGCAATGGTCTGATGCATCTGTCTGTTGCAGAGGCTACATGGTGACCCTTGACTCTGTCTTCTTTCTTTCAACATTCAGATTAGTTTTCTCGCCTAGCTCTATCTGCTTTGTCATAGTCCCAAGCAGCTTCTTTATTAAATAATGAAAGCAACACATATACAGAAGGACTTCCTACACCATTTCCCCTTTTCTGTATTAATGAAAAGGAAGGTTTAAACTTTAACATACAACAAAACAGTTGTCTTCAGCCTACAGGCCCATAGTATACGGCAGACTTATCCATAAAGCAGGAAATTTCAAAGACAGTTATACCTATATTAGCAATTTGTCAGTCACTTCCTTCTGTTTCCTGCAGAATGACTGCAGACTCTTTCATGAATCAGGAACCCTGAGGGACCATCTCACCTTTAGGCAGGTTCAGCAGTAATTTCTCCGTGGCTCCTGCATATCCGTTTCATACAGCATAACATCAAGCAGTCCAGTCAAGAGCAGTTTCTTGCCCAAATGGCTAGCAAACTCCATAAGGAGCCTCTTAAATGTCCATCTTCTTACATTAGATTGGTACTGCCAGGAGGAGATGTGTCTTATTGTCATGAAAAGTCCTAAGTTTTTAAAACGTTTTAAATGCCAAATTCTATAGACTTTGAAGTGTTGAAATATATCTCTATATTTCTAGAAAACCTAACACGACTGCAAACTTGATGACTATCTATTAACCTGTATTTCTTAATTATGTATTACATTTTTAAATGAGCTGCACAAACATAGTACCTTAATCAGGAGCAGAAATATACATATAACAAAATTGACCTCAAATTTGTATCAATAAACTAAATGCATACCAATGCAAAGTATTCATCTCTATAACAGGGATAAGGGAGTACTACTTTCTTCTTGAAATGCCAACCACTCTATGAAGCTTCTCTGAAGTCATTATGACTTAGGCCCAGTTCTTGAGTAGATGGTGTTAGTTTTATTTCTAGAAAATTTATTTAGAGAGGAACTGTAAGTGTTTTGATTTCCAGACCATAAATTTATAACTAATCCATTTTGAGCTTTTTGATACACCACTATGTACAATAAATCACAAGAATTTAGTTTCTTCTCATGTGAGAATTATGTATATGTGTATATATATGTGTGTGTGCATGTATATATATATATTGTCTTGATAAGATAAAATTATTATGGGTGTAGAGTTTAAGCAGAATAGATTAAAGGTACTAACTCATACTATCAGGGATTATGTCTCAACATGTTTCCCCATAAGAGCAGCATCCATAAACTGAGGTGAAAATGATAATACCAGTATTCATCTGTGTTACCATTTCTACTTGAAATATCTTTTTATAAATACATCAGGGTTTCCTTTTTCATCTTCATTTTCATGTCTTTCCTATACCTTTTTATTTAAGCCCACCCTGTCTAAAAGAATATTTCTCCTGTGTGTGTGTGTGTTTTGTGTGTGTGTGTGTGTGTGTGTGTGTGTGTGAGAGAGAGAGAGAGAGAGAGAGAGAGAGAGAGAGAGAGAGAGAGAGAGAGAGGTCTTGGGTCTTGATATGTTCGGGGTTATACCAATGTTCTATCCTGCCGAGACTCGTCTAAAGAAACAGCTACATGAAATGTCACAAAAACCATTAAACTTTTAAAATAATAGTCAGCTACAGCTATCAGCTTTAGAGTAGTATAAAAAGACATAATTTGTGAGACAAGAAAATTAAATCAGACATTGAAGGTGAGTTGCCCTATGTACATTCTTTCTTCCTGAACTCACCTTACACATGGTTAATCAGAATTGTCAGTCCAGTGATAATTCATCGAAATGTCCATTTGAATATTCATTTAAATGCATTTATTCTTCAGCAGAAAGTAAGAGAATGGAAATTGTGTTAATCTATGATTGTTTCTTAAAGGGTAATTTATCTCGAGTGACTATTACCTCATTTTCTGCTTGCTTTGTTGGGAAGAAAACCTCGCATCAAGGCATGAGTTCAAATACCCTACAACTTGAGGACAAGGCTTTAATTAGCAGAATCACTGGGTCTCACACATACATTTCCATACTGCTGTGGACTTTGAGACTTCTCTTCATTAGTCTTGTTGTCCAGCTTTCTCATTTTATGATACGCAAAGCCATAAACCACATGTAAGTGGCTGCTGTCTTAACTATCTTGAGCTCATGTAGTTGGCATCAAAATTATTATCAGTTTCGTTTTGAAATAAACCATATCATTAACTTTTGCAAAGATGAGCAGGTCTCACACAGAGGTGTCAGACAGTAGACGGCTAGGTTTAAGATTTGTAATTTAACTGATTAACTTTGTGGATTTTCACAGTATTTCCAGAACATAATTAAATATTTTACACACACAAAAAATGAATTCGTTAAGTTTGTCTCTAGCCTTTGTGCCTCTATACCTATGTTTTATATCCTGGATGAATACAAAATAAAATCCTTGAATTTTGGGGGAAGTAATATACCATTGGTGGGCTATGCAGTCCTCAGATTTTTATGAATAATCAGAGAGTAGCTGAAGTGAAAACAAATTTTATGTGTCAAACCATAGACATGGAACATATTGGTATCTTTGGGATTTATGAGCTGACAACAAACGCCATCACTGGCAATGTGCTTTTTTTTTTCATTTAAAGGTTTTTCTAATGCCAGAGTAGAATTCCTTTCTGTTGGGTCAGAGTTCACCGTGTTTAATGCTGTTGGTATCCCCACAAGGCTAAGCAGTGTTAGAAGTATGTTGTTACCTCAGCTTCTTACCCAGTTCTTGAGAAATGTGCACGTTTCAAAAGAACTTAGAGGGAAAACCGGCACGAAGTGGAGTCATCTTTCATCTCTAATTTGAACTGGGTGCAGAGTGTACAACGCTGAAGGATTTTTAAGCTGACATTTACAGTTAAGTATATTTTTCATTGTTGTGGGAGACAGATAATAAGCTCCTGCTAGTCGGGCTGTGCATCGTAGGAGAAAGTGATGCTGGCAAGTCACTCAAAGTTCACCTGCAGAGCTCTCGCAATCCTTTCAGAAGCATCTTTTCGAGGCTCCAGCTCACAAAGAGCAAGCAAGAGATCTCATTCTTGACAGAGGGTCTTTTCTTAAGATACTTATTTCCCACAGAGATATTTCCCTTTCACCTCCACTATATCTGCATTATGTAATGCAGGAAATCTGAAATCACACCTCGTGGGATATTGCAGCTCAGTTTTGCAACCAAAAAGAGTAGTCATGCAAGCACACAGGGACAAAGGTGATCAACAACCAAAAAAAAAATAGAGCTTTCATTCTTAAATATTATATTAAAATGATTATAAATACTGTAAATTTGAGAATTGTCCACATTTTACCTCTAGAAAATGTTTTCGGGATATTTGTTGACTATTTTTATGTTTATAATATTATGGAAAATCTGTCACATTATTACATTGTCTCATGGAGGGAAGAAACAAAGTCATAGAACTAAACAAGATTGGCATATGAACTGAAATTATATTCAAATTTAATACACTAAGTTATCACTAACTATCATATTTTAAAGTTCAAAGTATTTAATCTAATAAGAGATCCAGAGATGATTTTCTTTCCTTAACTTTGGTGGATGTCAGCCTTCATAAACAGTGATTATGTGAGCTTTTAATTAGGTATATTTACAAGAAATACTATTATGATTTTATCTTCTTAAGTATTTGATGGAGCCAGTTGGTGGTTACACAAACCTTTAATCCTAGTACTTGGGAGGCAGAGGTGGATGGATCTCTGTGAGTTCGGAGCCAGCCTGGTCTTCAGAGGTAGTTTCAGGACAGCAAAGGATACAAGTAGAAGCCCTCTCTTTCTCAAATATATATGCATATATATATAGTGACAACAAAAGAATTCATGGTAGGAAGCAGTTATTATCTCTTAGAAAGAAAAGGAGAACATTCTGGAAGTGAATATTTTCACAAGAGCAGAGGCTGCTGATAAATTCCAAAGACAGCACAGGAAACAGACTCTGCTCCCTGGACCCATTCCCTTCCCCTCCCAGTGAGCCCTCGCATTTCCAACCTGTCTCTAGCAGTTCAGAACCACTGAACCAAAGTTCTGAAGACCACACAGTTTACACGTATTCGCTAATAAGCTGCTCAGGGACTGCAAGCAGACATTAGGTGAAGGGATGGGTATCTAAGTTTTTTTTTTTAATTTATTTATTCTTTGCTATTTTTTCTGAAACAAATTATGTGAAGATATCATCTGGGAATATTGAGCCAAGTTTGGAGGGCAATTAAAATATGACCTTTGAGCAAATGACATATTTTTCTACCAGATTTTCTCCCAGTTCACTCAGTAGACATTTGCAGAAAAAGATAAATGAAGAATGAAAGAGTAGATTAGAATTATTCATAGGAATCAATGTGGCATCTATTATGTTCTGGGTATTGATTGCAATTCCTATCAATTTAATTAATTCCAGTTGGCTTTGAAATCTCCTCTAGAGATCCCCAAACAAGTTTGAACTTAGATAACTACTCCTCCTGACACATCTAAAAGTACAGGTTGTAGTAGTTTGAAAACTTTCATGGCCCTTTTTTGGAAAGTTTGAAAACTTGCTTCCTCCATGGTTTAAGTAAAACCCCTCAGTTCAGCCTTTCTCCTTCTTTTAGTGTGACCTCTGAGCCAAGAGAGGTAGCAACACAGGAAGGCTTGTCAGACTGCAAATACCTCACCTCATGGCAGATCTAGGGCTCAAAGTTCTGCTCTGAAATTCAGCAATGAGAATTTTAAGAAGCTCACCAGTTGTCTGGCTGAGAATCGCTCCAGCAAAGCAAGAACTCCTGAGCACTAAGAGATGCATACATTCCTCTTCATTATCATGTATGGAAATTATTAGGAAGATGAATCTGATTAAATATTTATTATTTATTTATTACCAATATTACTCCCACACTACTTACTAGATAACTGATTAAAGAGATATGGTATCTGTGTGTGTTTTTCCAAAACTATTAACTCAGTTTGAGAATGACCATTTTTAGGGTCATCACATAAACACACATTATTGTGTGTGTGAGCCTATGTGTGTTTCTGTGTGTGCATGCGCATGTGCCTGTAATATGGCACAAGTGTGCAGGTCAGAAGACAACTTGCTGAAGTTAGTTATCTCCTTTGCCCATGCTCCATGACTGAACTCAGCCAGTCATGGAAGTCAGCACCTGTTCCTTTTGAGGCCCTATTGGAACAGAACAGAATGCATCATGTGATGTCAAAATGCAAACTCTGTCTCTTGCGTGTCATAGTTTGTAGAGGTATGCAGATATATTTTAAATCTATGCTAAATTTAAGGGATATAGATCATTAAAAAAATCAAGTATGAAGAAAAACTGATTCCTTTTATCAGTTTCCTAAAACTTAAATCAGAAAACTGCTTTTAATCAGTCATATAAACATGTCACGCCTTATGTGCTTTTCACAAACATCTCCATTTGAAAAGATAATTAAAATAAAACCTGAGATAAAGACATTATCAAATATGCATAAACAGGTCATTGTGACATAAGGCAGCCTACTCATACCTACTAGGTGAAATATGCAAATAACTCCTTCTCTGTCTTCCTTTGCTTCTGTACTCAGCCACTGATGTTATGCTCATCAATCGGACATCATAGCTTTCAACATGGATGTTAAACCACAAACCTATGTTTCAGAGAATAATGGTTATGCACTCAGATGTTCAAAGCATAAAACACGAAGGTAGTTTAAAGTGCTCTTGGACTCTTTTTTTTTTAAAGGTAACCATGTTTGTTGTTCATTTCAAAAACATTGAAATGGCAGAGAAAAGGCAGGGCCCTCTGTAAGCCTGTCTACTAGACATTTTATCTGCAGAGATGAAAATGGTAAGTGCACTTAAAAGTTACCTTTGGTATTTTCAAAGACAGGAAAGGATTTTTACTTTGCATATCGCATACCTTGGCTTTTCATGGGATTCAAAGGATGAGACACCAAAGTCTTTATTAAAGGCAGTTATTTTCTATGATTTTGATGGAGGCCTGAACGGTTTTGATGGAAATTTTGATCAGCCTGACATCAGAATTTATATACATAAATAAAGGTGCCTTCTGCTATACCCGCACCGCCTGACGATGTGGAAGATGCACGTTTACTTATGCAGGCTGAAAAATAGAAAAGCGAGAGTGGCAAGCATAAGGCATAGTTACCTCTGCTCGCTTTGTTTCTCCTTTTTAGCCAATTTCTCATCTGACAATAAGATTATAGTGACTATGTCCAGAAGGGAGTGTGTATCTTGGCCACGTGGACAGCTGGAACATAGGTTGTGTTCTGTCTGCAAAAAACAAATGAGACTGGGAACAAGTGTCTATAACCAAATTGTAGTCTTTTAAAGTTAAGGTTAGATATAGACACTCACCCTGGGTTAAGTGGAGGTGAAAGACTAGCAAGTAACGTAGAGCGAGACTGCTTTCCAGCAGACCAAGCCACAGACAAACTACTAATTCAAAACAAGGAAGATGTACTCTTCACATTTGTTGCCAAATATGATAAATCATAACTCATTTTTTAAATTTCAAGTCCACAAATTCCTCTTAAGGCTAGAGACATCAACATAACTGGTTATTTAATACTAAACTAGAGACGGGTTATTTTGAGAATTATCTAATCATCCAATTTACAATTTGATATCCATCCTCTTTCCTATAACTTCTGTCCACAAGAGCAGGTAAGTTTTATTTCAGGAGTGATGACGTGTTCTAGACATTGGCAAGGAAAAGAGGTGGGTATTATTAAGATTAAAGTAAGGAATACAATGTTAGTGAAGACTGGGTATATATGACAGATTAATTCTTCTGTTTTCAAACATATAACGAATGGTAAGCACAAATATACACATACATGAATTTCACATAAACTGACAAACGTATGCATAACAAATATATATGCATTCACTATAATAAAAGATAATTGTAGAATATTTTTAATATATACTAAAGGGATTTGTGAATATTAGAAAGATTTACAGGCTGCAGTCCAGCTCATTCAACATGGCTGGCTGTGCACAAAAAGTTCAAGAATTCAGTAGTTTCTCTTTCCGGAAGGCTAGATGTCTCAGATGGTCTTCAGTAGATGCTGGACTAGTAAGAAGCAGGCTCAGATGCCAGCAAACAAAAGGACTTGCTAGCAGGGCAGGAGCAAGATGGCAAAGATTAAAGACTTGCTTCTTCCAAGTCCTTACACAGGCTTCTGGCAGAAGATGAGGCCTAGGTTAAATGTGTATCATCTTCCTGCCATTAGATCCGTATTAAAGGCCAATGCCTTCCCACGTCAAGATTAGAAGTGAATCCTCCTACCTCAAATTGAGCAGAAATCTCTAACTATTGTAACCTCCAGTTTTGAATGTTATTTAATTTCATACATAGTCAGGTTGATAATGAAGGATAATCATTAGACTAAATGGAACTTATGATGATATTATAGATGGCTTTTGACAGCCAGATTCTTTCCAAAGAGCCTTGTGCATTCAACTAAAGATTCATCCATAAATTAGGGTGATATTTTTCAACCTCAGGATTCTAGGTCTGGAGGTTGCCCGTATTGATATTTTATTACCTTTAGGACATCAACATATGATAAGGAGAACTTGTGTAATAATAATCAGTTCACCGATAAGACATGTCATATAGTTCTATCTGCAGGTACTGAGCAAAACTCAAGGACCACAATAAACAGTACACAAATGCTGTGAAATTTCATATGACACCATAACATGGGAGAGGTAAAAATCTTTTAAATTATCCATGAGAAATTATAACACATAACAGCAACTATAAAACAAGAAGAAATACATGATAAACAGTGGAGTCGTCGTGAGTGTGAGGGCCCTATGAGAAGAGAGACTCTGGAAGTGATCTCTCCATCTGATGATAGCTGAAATCCTCCGCGTACAGACAGGCAGTCATTGCCAGACTCCAAAAGTGCTATATCCTTGATATTGGACTTCTCAATATGTATGGCTATAAGGAAACATGCTGAGGGGCGACTGTGTCTGTGTCACCCAGTCTATAGCATTTTGTCACATCAGTCAAAACCGAGCAGTCATTGAGTCCTTTACTACACTGGGGAAAGAGAGGAACTCTTCAGAGGATACCCCTGTCTACTTGCTACTGATGTATTAGGGTTCACAAAGAAAATTAGGTCCATTCTATTCAAAGAACAGTTCTTATTATGTTGATATTAAATAAATTTATAATGAATAATTAGGAGGTTGGATGGGCACTCAACAGTTAACCATTAGCGTAATCCATTTCTGTTTAAAATGTAAAATTCATGCTGATAGGTTTTGAAAGATATTCATAATATTCATAATAATCATTCTCAATTTATAATGCAACCACTGAAATGGAACATCTGAGCAAATTTGCATATGTTGATACAAAATTATTAAGTTCTAATAAAACTTATTCTGAGCTAAATTTAAAGTCACCATGTAGCAAAACTCTCTATTTTGGGTCCAACGGAAATATTGCAGAAAATTAAATTAAGGCCAATGTGTCTTCCACTTAATGTCATTACTATTCATCTTTTTGTTTATTTTAAACCTCAGAAATGTATAATTTTTTCCCTTGCAGGAATGACTCTTGTAGTTAAGCAAAATACACAGCTCTTCTACCAAGTAGATTGTATTTTTAATTAAATATTAGAATGGTGATTCTATTATTTTCCCCATTAACAACAAACAAGCAAACTGAAGTGAAGAACTTAGGTCAACTGTGAAATGTCTCTCGCTAATAAACATCACACCACAATGCCCAAGTTGTCCACACAGAGCATATACCCCAGAAAGAATGTGAATTCCTACACCTATATATTGTTACATTGACAAGTAACAGCTAGTGAGGAAAGCCAGTCTACCTTCTAAAGTTTATATTCCGACAGTAAATGCAGGTGTTGGAAAGAATCAATCACCTTAGTGAATTCACAATCACCATTCAGTAATTTACATCGATATGAACTACACCTGCCAGACTGGAATGAAAGAGACAGCTTGTAGCTTTCTTAAATATTTAAGCTGACTCTCTTAATTATGAAAGTCTCAAGAGCGAAGCTCATATCTTATTCATTTTTTAATTCTACTTTACTAGCATAAATACTAGACTGCCACTGAATGGCCACACAGGTCATAACTGGTTTGTTTATTCAATCATTATTCATTTATGTTGTTTTATTTACATGCTTGGATATTTTTCTTATTCATATTTAATAATTCATTATTTATTCATCATTCATAATTACTTCACCTATTCATCCATTCTTAGATTAAGATGTATCCATCGAGGTCCTTTTTAAAATTAGCAATAGGGCAGTCAGGATAGCAACTCTAAACACCTGTCCTCATGGACTTTACAATCTGTCAGGGACATACAATAGATAATAAACATATAACACAATTGATTCACATCACTTGCCCTTACAGTCTATAAAATTGCTAATGCTGAATTAGCAACTACTAAAAATTACTTCTACAGCAAATGCGAGCTCTGAGTCAAATTACTCTGGTGTCACAACAACTTTTTGTGGGCTGACCAATCTATCACCTCTTTGAACACATATTGACAGTTAGAGCAACATTATTTAATGGCAACAACCGACTCTTTAACATTGAGCATCTGTGTAAGACCACTGTGCTTCCGGCCTGAATAAGGAATGCTTCCCTCACACACATATATTTTCTGGATAGCATGCCATAACCTTTGTGTGCTTAAGAGTAGTGTGACACTTTAGCATCATGCTTGAAAGGCGTTGTTGATACAAAAGTTCCCAAAAGAAGGGTCCAGATGTTCAAACTATGGTAGTACAGAGATTATACAAACAATGTTCCAGAGGTAAAATAAGGAGGGAATGCATCATATTGTTCAATCTCAGCTGCAAATGAGCATACTTGGTGATTAAAAATATTTGTTGTTTTGCACATACCTATGAAAGCCACAAATACTGATTTTGGAGCTACCAATCGATTTTAGCAAGTAAGGAAACTGAATAACACAAGATCTCTGAACGAGAGCTAACCTGGCATTAATTAATTCCATGAATAAAAGAATCTTTAATCTAGGAAATACTATATTGTCTAATAGTAAGACAAGGTCACTGTGATGTGGCTCATGTTTGCAATCCCAGAATTTATGAAGAAGAGAAAAATAGATCTTTGTGAAGTTAAAGCCAACCTTGCCCATATAGCAGGATCTACAAAGGCCAGGGTTGCACAGTGAGATACTATCTCAAAACAGCAACAAAGTAGTAAGAAAGTAACATATGATTTATTAAGCTTGCATGTACAATTTGTTATAATCATCACTCCACATATAATACCCTAATACATTATGTTCATAACTACTTGACAGACAAGAAAAATAAGTTAATAAATTTAATAATGTTTGATAAGAGTTTAGAACACATCAGTATTTTTTTTTAATTTTATACTCTCCAATTTGAATTCTAGTATTCAAGAGAAACAATTGCAAGTTTGTTGCTGTTGTTGTTTGTGTGTGTGTTTGCCTGTGTATCCATGATCTCTTTTCCCATGACTCAGTAATTTACTTTGCACAATTATAAGGATAACTGTTGATAGCGATCGGATGTTTTCTTTGATTGAACCACAGTTCATAATTCTTGTTTGGATCAGATTGTGTAATAAAGAGAATAGAAATGAAAGATGTGACATCCATGGCAGGAGAGAGATATATTCCTGCAAAATTCTTAGGTGATGTAAAATAACACTAACTTTAGCACTCACAAACTCATGCTAACTACTCAGTCTTTCTTTGCATGTGTTCTGTCCTCTAAGGGGTAGATAGCCTGTCTTGAAAATACGTGTGCCGTTTAAAAATACATTTAGGAGGAAAATTGAATCTCCTCAATAGAACTTCACATCATGTGAACTTTCCTAAAGCAAATCTCTTATGTGAAGAAATTTGTTTTTCTGTGATTTGTTAGTCAATGCTGACATTTAAAAATGTTTGCATCAAGTTGTAGAGCATAACAACTGATAGTCTGGGCTTTTATGATTTTTATCTTGCAAACACCATGTTAAGTACATTAACAAAACTTATACCTCTATGATAACATTCCTTTTAATTGGTGTGTGTGTGTGTGTGTGTGTGTGTGTGTGTGTGTGAGAGAGAGAGAGAGAGAGAGAGAGAGAGAGAGAGAGA
>NC_022032.1:23217200-23226936 GCF_000317375.1 Microtus ochrogaster | reverse complement strand
GAGAGAGAGAGAGAGAGAGAGAGAGAGAGAGAGAGAGAGAGTTTGTATACACATTTGCAGATACATATGTGCAATCCCACATCAGATTCCATTCCTTTATTCTACCATTGGTTACAGGATTGAAATCACGTCATCTTGGTTTCATGGTAAGCAATTTTATCACTGAGTGATCTCACCCAGCCTTCTATGATAACTTCCTATATAAACATTTTAGTACCTTTGGGACTATTGAGTACTTATTGAGATTTTGTGGTGTCAATTGCTTAATTCTCTTTACAGAGCAGTACAGGAAAGTGGTTTATGATTATAATATATAGAAATTGGGTTTCATTGACCTTGAAGGTCTATTGATTACAGTCATTTCCAGTTAAATACAAGTACTGTGAATTCTTTGGTGTAAACCCAAGTTACAGCACTTGATGGCATTTGCTTGTCCAGGCAGACTCACAGTATTCTTACTATGATGTTTTCTCTCGGTCACATGTGAAAATTACCCAATTTCTATATGGCAAGAGGTTCATGGGTGTGTCAGACTTCTCCCTTAGATTGTATTTATGGGAATAATAATATGTAGCATATCATGTAGTTACTATTTTGTAGTTTTGTTTTGTTTTGTTTGAGAACTCATCCATATTTTCTTTTTTGAGCCATGGCCACACAATATAGACTTCACTAGCCCCAAACTCACAGAGATGTGTTTAATTCTGCCTCTTGAATGCTGGGATTAAAAGCATGTACCAACACATGTAGGCACATAACACAGGTTGGTTATTTTGTTTCATTTGTTCTGAAAGCACAGATCGTCTAAGGTCATCATACAGAATGCAAGGACTTTGTCGAAATGACTGTGTATTTCAGCTTGAGGGATTTACTAAAGGCCAGTGTATATACAAGAACTTTTCTATGTTATAAACTTGGTTAAAAGTGAATGGGAAATTATATAAGTACATCATAATTTCAGAAAGAAAAATATTTTTAAGTGGAGATATAGAATGATCACATTTTCTCGATGGACATTTAAAAACACAACTCAGTTATGAATTGAACTAAATTATGAGTGATGCCTATTATCCTTATAAGTACATATAAAAGCACATAAGAAAGCAAGCATTGAGGTGGAAAATACTACAATAACAAATCTTGCTATAAGAAAGAATTTTAGAAATAACTTGCCATGAGGGTAATGACCTCAATTAAACTTTATGTAAAATAATAATTGGTGATTTTAATAAAGGAACTCTATTGCAAATTGCATGTTTGATAATATAATATTTGGTATTTCTTATTTCCCTCTGGCTTGAATTTATATTAAATAAAAATCTTTGAGATAATCAAGTAAAATTTATAATTTAAAATCCTGTTTTAAATTCCTTAAATTGTTTTAAATTCAACAATAGAGAGAGAATAAATATATTTAAAGTCTCCCACTTGGTATTTATTCTGACAACAAGGAGTATTATTGAGCTATAAAGGTTTTATCTTAATGTTTAAATTTTGTAAGTAGAGGGAGAAACATTTAAAACAATACCCAGATATTTTTGGTGAAATAAGCATGTTTGCTATAAATCTCCTGGAAAGTTTAGACTGAAGTAAGAATTTTAAATGCGAATTCATTTCTCCTATGTGCATGGCATGTTCTCCGTGTTTCTATGTCCTTGTTTGCGCTTATAGACTCTCTGAGCACTATTATTGTACAGTAGCTGCACTTCAATGCACTTCACAGGAAGCACTCCCAGCCTTAAGTTTATGGAACTTTGAAGGTCTATTAGGAAAGGCATTTATTTCTGTCACTACAAACAAAACATTTGGCTATGAAGCAAAGCTGAAATAGGCAGAGCTACTGTGAACATGGAAATGCTACGTTCAAATTTAATTTGGAAACAGCCAATCCTACAATGTGACATCCATTTATTCTGTACTCCAGCCTGTAGGGCACAAAGTGGATGTTCGGTATGTTCCCTTGGAAGCCTGAAAACCCACAGGGTAGACCTCAAATCCACATTTTTTTTTATTTGCAGAGTCACTATAGATTTTCTCAGTTGTGTTTGGTATTATTAACAGCGGGAATAATGTGGAGGGCTTGGAGTTGAATGAATAACAATCAGTAGAAATCATGTTTGTAGAGATGCAAAGAGACATGTTAATGACCTGGTTTACAAACAGTGAACATTTTTACAAAGTCCATCTATAGATTACTTTCAGTGTTGTGACATTCACTATTATATTTCAATTGATTGCTATCCTGGCACATTATTTACTATAAATGTGTACATATATATGCATATATACATATAAATAAAATATATTCATAATATACATATATATTCACACATGCTATGTATTCTTTTGTATGGTTGGAATTTTACCAGTTATAATTTTATGAACTATATGGCAAAATCCCTTGCTATAGCAAGCCCCCATGTTGTTAATTCATCTTCTTTCATGCATTTGGTATGTCAATATCAACCATAAAAAATGATGAGGAGCAAGGATCCTTTGTAAGATATTTAAGCTTCTGGTGCCTGATTTATCTCTGGAAAAATTCCAATTTAACAATTTCTTTCTTGAAACAAAATGCCTTAAATAACTATAATAGTCGAGATATGCCTGATAAACTCAGAGAAATACTTTCCTTTGGCATTCTGAATATGACTAAGTTGCTTAAAGCCTGATAACTTAGTAATCAGTTTGGGTGTCATTGGTGTATGGAATTGTGGCTATTTCTGGGAGTTTTAGTGTGATTCCCAGGGAGTTTACTAATCAACCTTACTACTGGCTTCATCTATCAGAGTTAGTGCAGCTGTGACCACAGGAAGCTACCAACAGAGCTGAAAGTGTTGGGAGGTCAGTTAAGAGCAACTCAATCCGTCTCCTGAGAATGCTCTAGGATATGCACTACTTACTCCTAGCAATATTAATGGAAACCTCAGAAAACCACACCATTTTATACCATAAAAAACCCTCTACACTCAGGGAATTTATTTTAATGATCTAGGCAGTACCCCACATAGATCATTAAAAACAATTTCTAAAAATATTGAGAACTAATCTCATGCATTGTTTTATTTCTAGGAAACAATACCCTCTATTGCAAAAAAAAATCAAAATCAAGTATATAGCAGATGATGTACTTTTGAACTGGGCATTTTCAATTATGAGTACACATGAAAAATAGAGATTGCCCTGGGTAGATTCTTTCCCTGTCCCTGTGATAGAATATCTGACAAACAACTTATTCAAGTAGTGTTTCTTTCCTCCCTCTCTCCCATTCTCCCTCCCTCCCTCCCTCCTCCTCCTCTCTCTCTCCCTCCCCTCTGTCTCTCTGTCTGTCTCTGTCTCTCTCTCTCTCTCTCTCTCTCTCTCTCTCTCTCTCTCTCTCTCTCTCTCTCTTTTTCTCTCTCCCTCCCAATAAACACTCCATCATGGCAGGGAATCAGGGCAGCAGGACTTCTGTTAAACTGCCATCACAGTCGAGAGACAGAGAGCAGAGAGTGATTGCTTTCTGTTACTTACTCAAGTTCTCCAATTTTAGCAGTTTGGCATCCCAGTCAGAGAACGGTGCCAACGGCAATGTGTGGTCTACCTATCTCAACTGCTGTGATGAAAATAATTATTGCATTACTTCATAAACATGACCAGAAGTCCCTCCCTCACTCAGATGGTTCTAGATTTTGTAAGACTGACAGTAAACACTGAAGTAGGGATGACCTATCATTTTCCTCATTGCTCTCGACACACACACACACACACACACACATACACACACACCACCAACAACAACAACACTACCCCAAGATACATCACTTTTTCTGAACAGTAAATTGCACTCAGTCATCAAGAATAATGTCCCACTTTCCAGATGATTTACATTGGGAATTCTCAGTAGATAACTGTTTTGTTTCTAGTTTGATCATGAAAAGTGGGAGAATGTAAGATTGGACAGCGTGTTCAGCAGTTAGGAGGATGTGTTACTTTTGCAGAGAGTACCAGGGTTGAATTTCCTGCACTCATAGGGAACCTAACATCCATCTGTATGTTAGTCTGTAAGTCCCAGCAGATATGACAGCCTCTTCTGTCCTCCGCAGACATCAGAGACATCAGACACACACATGGTACATATACATACATGTATGTAAAACTCTCTTACACATAATATAAGAAAAAATTAAAAAGTAATAAATATAGTATGATACGGGCACCAAATAAGCAGGGGTTGCTGTTAGCATATAAGACTCAGGAAAGTCTCTCACATTAAGGACGTTTTGGCCAAAATATCAATGCAATTGAGTATAAGCAATCCAAATAAGACTCCTATGTCCTCAGGTTATCATGTTTTCTTGGCTATCACCCAAATGGCTTACAAGGGTAGCAGCTGATCAAGGTAATTACAGTGTAGCTCTTGTTGTGAGTCAGGCTGTGATCTTTGAATTCTTGTAGATGCTCTGCATGAATGCTTCATTAACAAGACATGTTTTATGTGAACGACTATTTCATTTTATCTTCCTTACTGTTATCTCCTTGATAGTCACAGTTGATTGCCATAAAGGCTTCTGCACTTTTTTTTTCCTTCATAGCTCCTGACAAAACCTCACAACAGCATAAAACCTTTCATCTAATCCAGTCCCTAAGACCTTACTTCTTTTTCCTTTGCCTTCTCTAGCATCCTGACAGTACCACTCCACAGATGTGCCTTTCTAAAGCTGCATAAATAGTCTGCCTAGAACACAAGGCTCCTCATGTAGTAGTCAACCTGTGGTTCATTGTTACCATGAGAATAAAAGCAAGCTTCAACCTGAAGAAGCAAACCCTGGGTGACTGGACCATGGCTGAGTTCCTCCTCACTAATCCCTTCTTCCTTTTCTCAGATATCTTCTACTAGATCAACACAGACTTTCTTAGCGTTCTTTCTACAGCCGTGCCATCTCTCATCATAACAACCTTATTTCAACTTGATTATACATTTACAGGATCATTTTGCCCCACTGACAGATCTCTAACTCATACCTGATTCCTCCATCATGTCCCAGGGATTCATCTGTACTCTTCCTAGGTGGGATTAATCATAAAGAACCCATGTGGCCGGGCAGTGGTGGCGCACGCCTTTAATCCCAGCACTCGGGAGGCAGAGGCAGGCGGATCTCTGGGAGTTCAAGGCCAGCCTGGTCTACAAGAGCTAGTCCCAGGACAGGCACCAAAACTACAGAGAAACCCTGTCTGGAAAAAAAAAAAAAAAAAAAAAAAAAAAAAAAGAACCCGTGTGTATTTCTGCTAGTAAGCTTCCCAGGGTATTTGTATAAAATCAGTCCTTTTTGATTGCTTCTAATTTCAACAGTTCTGTGAACTAAGTTCTATTTGCTTTGTTTCTAAATAGCCCAGAGAAAAATCTGGAAAATAATTACTTGTCATAAGTAAGAAATGACTTAAGGAATAAGTGAGTCATGAATGTCTGAGTGCATCATTTTACTTTAGGTAGTAAAGACAATGGTTTTTACTGCAATAACAGGTCTTAGGGTTTTTTGATTTTGTTTTTTTTTTGTAAGTTATTTTAGATACTAAAGTTGTAATGTCTGAGCCATAATCACTTACAAAGATACATTGTACAGCTGCATTCTTTTCTTGTTATACAATTACTTAAATGAATTCCAATAATTAATGAGCTGATGCTACAAATTTTACCTCCACCTTTCTGGTGTAAGCCATGACTTTCTGTGGAGAAACAATACATGGTAAAAGCAGATAATGTCAGCGACCATTGAAAAGGAGGCACTGTATGTACGAGTCGTCTAATTGTTTCTGGTTTTCCAACTGAGAATCCAAGAACCAAAAAGGAGTGTAGTTTTTATTTGTTTGTTTTTGTTTTTAACAGTAACTTGATAGGTTTTACAAACTTCCTAATACACCTACAAAGTAAAAAAGTAACACCTGCATTCTTTTAATTTAATGCAAAGATTCACCCAGCTAATTATTTCCTTGTGCTGATTAAACAAGAATGTGTGTATAAAACATGTATCAAGTTCATAATGAAGGTTATCTCTTAGAATTACCAAGAATGGAGATTTAAAAAGAAAAAACACACAACTATTCAGATCAGCTGCTCACCATAATTGAAGAAAGGTGAGATTCCCTCTATATCTTTAAAAACCTCAGCAAATATAAATGATTCAAAGAGTTTGGAAAGGTCATATACTGTTGTCATAGTTCATGAACTTATTTAAAATGTGAGATATAGAATGTTGATTTTCAATATCAAAAGAACAATAATGAGACTCAGCATTGATTATTGTGGATTTTGCTGTTCTTTAGATAGAATGGTGTGTGATTCAGGCTGGTCTTGAGTTTGCTCTGTAACCAGAGTTGGTCTTGAACTCCTAATGATCCTGTCTCTACCTTTAGAGTTCAAGTTAGAGTTCATCACAGCCCCACCTTATTGAGAAGAGCCATTTTAAGGCTTGGAAAGTTATGCACAGAGTCCAAGGTAGGAGGTTTATTGTGTTACTAGATTTCTACACAGAAAACAGAGTAAACAGGATAAAGTTGTAATAAAATCCAAATTGTTGTGGCCTCTTCCCAATATGTTGCCTCCAAAGAGACAATGAGGGTTGGATATGACTGAAAGCTCCTTTTGCAAAACAAAAATAAAATCTTTACTCTTTCTCATTAGCCACTTTGTGCATGTAGCTGCCAAGTGGAGAAAAGACACCTTTAGTTTTGTGTCTCAGCTTTATTTCTTGTCTGGATGGACTCAACTGACCTTCTTACAGACTTATGACACCTTTCCAAAAGGTTTGAGTAGGAAGAAAGAAAATAATTTGACTAAACTGACTGCATTAAGGCAGCATTAAGAACCTCCACCTCAAAAATCAGGTGCTGTGATAATAAAAAAAATAGATGTGTGGATTAATATCTCGGTCTTCAATTTGGTTCCATTGGTCTTCCTGTAAGTTTTTATGCCAATACCAGGCTGTTTTCAGTATAGTAGCTCTGTAGTAGAGTTTGAAGTCAGGGATTGTAATTCCTCCAGAAGTTCTTTTATTGTGCAGGATTGTTTTGGCTACACACTTAATGAAAGTGTTATTTCTTATAAATAACTATCATTTCCAGACTGGATGTTCATGGCAAGCATGGAAAAAAAAAAGAAAAGAAAAGAAAAATCACCTGACCATCTTTGTTATGCCATTTTTCTGGACCTGGCATCCATACACCTACATATGTACAAGTTCCATGCTATATTATTTTTTGGTGGTTTTTTTTTTCAACATTGTTTTGGGTTCCAAGGGCTTCCACTTTTTAGGACAAGGTTTTCTATTCCTTCAAGGGCATTGGGTTTTTGAGCGAGATTGCATTGGTTCTTTTAGGTAGATTTGGTATGTCAACGTGATGTTTTCCAACTTGTTGACATGGGGTAAACTTTTGTTTATATTTACCTTAAGGAATGTTTTGTATTTTGTTGCAAAATCCTTTGGCCCCTACATTAATATCTTAGTATTTCATTCTCTTCAACACTATTGTAAGTAATTTCTATAATTTCAATTTTACACTATTGAATGACTATGTAATAATAGAAGTGGCTTTTCTATGCTGACATTGTAACATTATTTTATTGAGTTCATTTATTAGTTTCAACAGTAATTGTGTGTGTGTGTGTGTGTGTGTGTGTGTTTAGTTTGCTTTTCCACCTAAAAATTTGCATCTTCTATGAAAAGAGATGTTTTTCATTTTCCTTTTCTAATTAGAATGACTAAATTATATTCCTGCCAAATTGCTCATTCATAACTACCAGTAATATGTTTAGGAAAATTGGCAAGAGTGGGAAACCTTATCATGTTTATAATATCAGGGTTAAGTGATCATCTTCCATAATTAAGTGGGGTCAGTTTTTGTTGTTTCAGTTTAACAAACAGAGCTCACCTTATATTGAGGCAATTTTCTTCTTCTTTTTACCTACTTTCATATATGTTTTTAATATTAAAAATTATTTAATTATTAAATATTTATTAATAAATATAATCACAAATATTTTCCTCACATCTTTTTGGTGTAACTAATGTTCCTATTTGAGTGAATCTTGCCTATTGAGCCTTCCTCACAATCCAAGGATAACAGTCTTTGTGAATATGCTTTGAATACTGTTGAAGTTCACTCACTCTTGGTCAATACATTTGACAGAGTGTTAATAGGAATATCTTTTTGTTGTATTGAAAATTTATTAGCAAACAATACCCTCCTTTGTCTTTTGGAATTCTTCTATATCTAAAGACCATTTTGTCTGATATTAGAAGAGCTGCCTCTTTAATGTTTGGTTACTCCCTATACGAGATATCATTTTCATAATTTGCCTGTCAATATATGTGTCTTAGGCTCTAAATTCATTCCTTAGCTGACAGCACACAGTTGAATGACACCTCTTTAAGCAGTTTCTCAAACTCTCTGTTTTAGTTAGAATATTCAACTGGCTTAAAATTTCAATAATTAATGATAATTTTGAAAGTAGGTACCTTGGAGTTAACTTGGAGGCTTTGTCTCTTATTTTCTTTATTGCTCTTTTTTTGGCTAACTTTTCATTATGAAAAGCTTAATTTTCTTTCTTATTCTTGTTTGTGTATTTTTTTTGTTTTGATGACAAAGATTCCATTTAACACCCTAAGTTTATACTATTCTGATGTTATATCTGTTTATTCTAATTAATACTGAAAATATCTGCCCTTTAAAAGCTATATCCCTTCCATTTCTGATTATCACAAAATTAGGTCTTTATACATAGTATGCTGTAAAACACAAGCTAGTTAATAATCCTTTTACATGAATTACTCTTTAAAATATATAGAAAACAATATTTTTTGTTACCACACTATTTCCAAAGTATTTATGTCTTTCAAAATAATTTTGTTTTATATACAACATTGTCTTTAATCAAATAGGAAGCAAAACATAGTTTTGTTTCAAATAATTTTATCAGTAATATTAGCTTCTATAACTGCTTATGCACTCATTATTCTTAAAATATTTAAAAATTTGACATATGGCTCGAAATTATTCTCTCGGGTATTATCCCTTTAACCTCAAAGATTGCATTGCATGGCAATTGTCTTTGCATTTTTCTAAAAAGATCTTAATTTCTCCATAACTTTGTAGACTAGTGAGTAGTTTGCCTGGACAAGAATTCTTAGTTGATAACTATCTGCTATTTTCTTTTAGCACTTTAGATATGTTTTTCCACTGTCAAATAGTCTTTCAAATTTGTAAAGACAAGTCTTAGTATTCTTCTGAAGAATTGCCTGTATGTTCTGTTTTGCCTCTGCTTTCAGCATTTTCTCTGCCTTTTCTTTCAGAAGTCTGATTATAATGATTAATATCATTCCCTTTGAGTTAAGTTTGAAATTTGCTGGGTTTCTTGATGTTGTAGAATATTTCACTATGTAACGATGCGCTACATTTGTTTATGCTGCAGAATGTTACTTTAACTGTATAAAGCTGTGTTATATTTTTTCTTCTGCATTTGTTTAATGATATAAGGATATGTGTTCAATCATGTAAAGATTGTTATATTTGTTTCACCTTGTCTGCCTAAGGCACTTAACTACTTTAATAAAAAAACTCAACAGCCAAAAGCTAAGAAGGAAAAAGATAGCTGGGGCTGCTAGGTGGAGGGAATAAATAAGAGAAGAATCAGAGAGAAGAGAATGAGGAGAAAGAGGGTGACATGCTGGGGCAAAAATCAGGCAGCTGACAGACAGAC
>NC_022032.1:23209559-23216802 GCF_000317375.1 Microtus ochrogaster | reverse complement strand
GCCTGTCCTGGAACTAGCTCTTGTAGACCAGGCTGGTCTCGAACTCACAGAGATCCGCTTGCCTCTGCCTCCCAAGTGCTGGGATTAGATTATTTTTAACATCTGTTCATGTCTCTAAAATCTCTTCATTCATCTCTCAGCACCACAGTCTTAGGTTGCCTGTGCCTGATGTGGTCCTGGTGAGGAGTTTTGACTTTTCCTCAGTCGGTTGTTTCCAGTAAGGTATCAGACCTTGTTTTCCTGATATAGATTTTTATTGATATTAATAATTTTAATCTAATTACTGATCTTGTGGAAGCTTCACCCCATCTTCTGTCATCCACATATCCAAAAAAGTCTGGAATGTTCTGATGGAAGTTCCACCATAAGTCCCCTCCTCCATTTCTCTCCAAACCCTACCTCATCCGAGAAAGTCTGCCAAATGATGAGCCCTTCCCTAGAGATGTTCAAGATCATTCCCACAGGGTATTTAAACAGCCTCACAGAAAACAGACAAGTGGGTTTTTTTTGTTTGTTTGTTTGTTTGAGTTTTTTGGTTTGTTGGTTTGGTTGGTTTTTTTGTTTTTGGTCTCTCTGTCTCCTCTCTGGGAAGCTGGAAAATCATCCAGTGGCATTTTATCCTTTAAAATGGGCTTTTTCTAATTCAGTTGGATTTGGTCTGATTTGGATTTCTATGTTGGTGGAGAAGCTTATCGGGGTGCAAAAACCTTTCAATTACATGCATTATAACAGGCCTGCCTGGTTTACTTTAATAAATTGATGACACCCTTTCCATTCCGTGACTAAATTATTTTTCAGCCTGTATCTCATGGTTGATGCTGTTTACATAACCCCCAGAGTACAGCCATCCTGCTTCATCATGAACATTCAAATTCTGCTTTGAAAATGGATTCTCTCTGGGTAAGGGACAGCCCGTAAAACAGTCTTGCACAAAATGGAGGAACTTAGAGCAAGACCCAGCTTATCTCGAATGTCCCCCATCCTACCCTATGTAAAAGCAGTTATCAAGTCATGTAGAATCACATGGAGTTATTCTTAGAGATGCATTTTGCCCCAGTGGGTGCCGGGAGACTGGAGGACTGAGACCTGAGCTGAACAAGGTCTCCCTAAGCACAGATCTGTGGCTAGAGCAACACCGATTGTGGTTTCTTCAAAGCATCCATAAGCTTTTCAAAGTTCTGCAGAAAGTAGGCACAAAGGAAAGGTGTGAAAGCTGTTAATCAAAGGGGAAAATCATCCAGCTCCCAACAGCTTGCCAGCTCTGCATCCCTGTCTGTTTGCTGTGGCCCATCCAACATGGCAGAGGTATGTTCTCTGCCTCTGCTAGCCATACTCACTGTCCCAGCTCCAGGGACACAGTGGGTCTATGTCACCATAAGTATTAGTAGGATGCTGCTCACAAACCCCATTTAAGTGCAAGACCTCCCAGAAGAGCCACAACTGTTTGAACTATCACCACATACCAGGAACCTGTTTTTGCTGCCGATGCTGAGCCAGGAAGTCTCACTTAAAGGAGTGGTGCCTCTGCTTAGCACCAACAAACAGAGGCTATCTGGAAAAAAATGTGGCTACCAAAAAGCTGTGCTTAGTTCTTATTTTTGTGGGTCTAGAAACCCTTTTTTTATTTTTAAAGCTTTTTAAGGTCTTATGTGGATCCATGTCCCACGTTGGGCACCATTTTGTAAAAGGAGACTGCACATTCATTTCCTGGCCACCCAGAACCAAATAATCACACAGAAACTGTATTAGTCACAACATTGCTTGGTTAATGACCCAGGCATATTCCCAGCTAGCTCTTACATCTTAAATTAATCAATTTCTATTTAATCTGTGTATCACCAGGAAGCTGTGGCCTACTGGTAAGGTTCCAGTGTCTGTCTCCTTTGGTAACTACATGGTGTCTCTTTGATTCTGCCTACTCTCTCTATACATCTCTGTTCAGATTTCCCACCTGGCTTTGCTTCATTAAGCCATTGCCAAAACAGCTTTATTCATCAACCAATATAAGCAGTACATATGCAGAAGGCTATCCCACATCACTAAAAATAAATATTAAGGATTGTTTTTACAATAAAGACCTAACATTAACATCACCATTCTTAACTTTAATGCTGCTCCACTTCTAATCTACATGCTTAAGGAAGTTGAGCTCTGATCTTCCTCAGCATCGTTCCTTACTTACCGTGAAAGTCACAGCTAATGTGTCCTTTAAAAAAAATGGGTTAGTGAAAGAAAGGTACAATGAATTGTCTTCTTCTAATTTTACATGATATGGTAGAGTTTAGTATTAAACTTCCAAGCACAGGGATCTGTTTTGTTATACTGGAATGTCATATAGAACCACACACAATTCAACAAAAAGCTATTGTCCAACTGACTGAAGATGCAAGCCCAAAGCCTGTCCATTCAGATATTCTTGGTTGTTTGGAATTCTCATTTCTATAACCTACCCTTAAATGGGAATTCTCATTGCTATGCCTGATTGAGGAGAAGAGATATAGAGGTTAAGGGATTGTCATAAAGATGGGCTCAGGGCCACTTACATTTACCTTTAGCTAAAGGAACTGAGCATGTTTCTTAGGCTCAACAGGGAAGACTTTGGAAAAGCAGACTTTCCGCCTTCCTCAGACATGGATGGTTTTGTTTATCTTTGTTTGATGTTCTCATTTTAGGTGTTTTCTTTGCTGTTTCTCATTGTCATAGAAGAGCTGATTGTCACAGAAGAGCATCTCTGTGCCAAGGATATCTTATTTTTTTTTCTCACATCTTTTCTGATTCTTTCTCAGGCCATACATGATTACTTTCTCTGTTTTTGTATAAATAGGCATTGTTAGTTTTGATTGCTTGGTTTTTCAAATCTGTTTCCCAAACAAAGAAAAAGAAAGTCAAAACAAGGGCTATATGTGTCTGCAGGACCTTTCATCTTCCTAGAAGCTACCTAGACTAGGATTGTGGGAGCTCAACATTACCAGGGGATGCATAATTAGAGTTGCTACCTGTATTTTTTCCTCTGCAACTCCATGATCAGCTGCAGCATTCAGAGTATAGATTCTGGGATTCAGTCAGCTTCAGAGACATGCCTGCATGGCTAAGGCATAGGCACTGAAACAGCAATAAATTAATTTTAATTTACTGCTCAAACCATTCTCTGAAGGTGGCAGGTCTTCAGTGGATTCCACAGATCCCGCATAGTTTCATGTTCTAGTCATTTCATCATTTTCTTAGTGAGATGTCACATTGTTGGTGCTTTTACTTGGTCATCTTCCCTGCGTCCTACAATATTTTCTCTCTCTCTCTCTCTCTCTGTGTGTGTGTGTGTGTGTGTTTGCTTCCCATTTTTATTTTTATTTTCTAAAAACAGAAAATAAACTATCTTTTTTTCATTTTACATACCAATCATAGTTCTTACCTACAATATAGTCTTTAAAAATGTTTTAAATATTTTTGCAATTGTAATTGTTGAAAATGTCAAATACATAAGAATTGAAAGTCAAATTTTAATAAAATTGAAATATGACAAAAATCAAATAAACTAAAATAATGAAGGTATTTTAAAATATTTTCTATTGTTAGTTTTTAAATCAACAGTCCAAATCAACTAACCAACTAACCAAAAAGAATCACAGCAAAATATTTCATTCATTACACCTTCTCATTTTGAATAGCTTTCTGGCAAATCAGAAATTTGAAGATCAAACGATATTTTTACTTCATGAACTGACTACTCTCCCCTTGCTTTTCTTGTTACTCTTATCTGACCATTCTATTAACTAGGAGGAAAAAATATTGTTTGGTAACAATGATTCTACAGACAAGACGGAGGTAGCTAAAGATACAGCCTCAGGCACAACAAACAATGTTTATTTGTAGACTCCACTCCTTCTCATCTTTTCATTTGTGGACTTAAAAGAAAAACCTATCATACTGTGTGGACCAACGGAAGTCTTGGGTAGAAGCTCAGAAGCTTGGTTACTGATGTATTCAGACCTTTTAAAATCATGACTTAAAACCTGCAAGTTGACCTTGGGGGTCTCACATCAGATATCCTGCCTATCAGATTATGATCCATAACAATAGGAAAATTACAGTTATGAAGTAGCAACAGAAATAATTTTATGTTTGGAGGTCACCATAACATGAGGAACTGTATTAAAAGGTTGTAGCACTAGAAAAATTGAGACCACTGCTCTAGAGCATGAGTCTAGGCCCTAGAAGCTCCCCAGTCCCAGCATGCAGAGCCATGTCCTGCCTGCCCATTAAAGAGACAAGCAATTGTGAAAGGCAGAGAGGCGAGTCACTCAATGTGGTACCATTGTGATGGGGAAATATTAAGGGAATCCAATAATGCCAAATCCACTTTCACATGTTATAACGGACTTCTGGTTTATATAAAGAACGAATTTAGGAGGCCAGGTGGTGGTTGCACATGCCTTTAATCCCAGCACTGGGGAGGCAGAGGCAGGCGGCTCTCTGGGAGTTCGAGGCCAGCCTGGTCTACAAGAGCTAGTTCCCGGGACGGTTCCCTGTCTCGAAAAATAAAAAAAAAAAAAAAAAAAAAGAAAGAATTTAGGGGCATGAGAGTAAGGGGTATATATAATTTAGCAGACTTGGTCAGTGTGGTATGATTCATCATTGTTAAAGTTCTAATATGGTCTCGCGGATGTCATCACTTGAGACCAACCTACTTTCTTGTCTGGGGAATAATCTTGCCACACTGGTTAATTGTCCTTATCTAGACAGAAGTGTGTCCTGTGAGTATCTGTTGTTCCCAGGATTGCAAGTGACCATAGGTTTAGGACACTGAATTATCTGCTGGCTCTCAGCCAAAACAAAGGTCAGAGACACAGCAAAGAGAAAGCAGCTATGTTGGGTTTTTGTCTTGTATTTAGTTTCCCGGTGGGTCTATGTGAGGAATCAATATACATTGTCCACAGCCAACTCTTTCTGAGAGAGTTTCCACCAGCGTTAGTGTTGGGATTTAAGACTTAGGGAGGTAAAATTGCTTAAAACACATTTTAGTAAGCTACTTAAACTTGTTTAGGGAATGCAATTCTTAGAATATATGTTTTCAGAATGATTTTAAATGGTTTGATGGTGGTCCTGGTCATAGTACTTTTTTTCCTATTTAAGAAGATAGATTAAAAATCTAACCCCAAATTCATATAATTTATGAAGAGTAAAGTCAAATTTAGCATTATGAAAAGTGTAAATACAAAGTCAGTGTGTGGAACTTTTAAAATTACAGTAAAACTGGAAGTAGATACCTTTCCAGTTTATCTTTTGTAAACTGGAAAATTTTAAATGTAAATGTAAAATGTAAAATTTTTGTAAAATGCAAAATTATTACATTTGCTTGAGCCTTGTGTGTGTGTGTGTGTGTGCACGTGCCTGCCCTTGTATGTGTGACTATATGTGTCATAACATGCATGTGAAGGTCAATGAACAACTTGTGAAAGTCAGTTTGATTCTCTCTTTCCTTATGTGTGTGTTTGGGGAACTGCAGAGAGTTTTACCTGTTGAGCTTTCTTGTGAACCATTAAAGCAGATCTGGAAAGATAGAAAAACTTGGTACTATATTATTTAACACAAACAAAAATACCAATTACTTTCCAAGTGGGCAATGTTGGTGAATTCTAAGAAATATTATTTATAGTCAACTAGCTAAAACTAAAATTTTTAAATGTTTACTTTCATATAAGAAAATGAAAACAGACAAGCAATATTTAGTCTAATGCTGAGCAGTCTAATGCTGAGTATTAATAAGCTTTATGAAGAAAACACTACCCACTAATCTATTAAAAAGTAGGGGCCAGGCAGTGGTGGTGAACGCCTTTAATCCCAGCACTTGGGAGGCAGAGGCAGGCGGATCTCTGTGAGTTCGAGGCCAGCCTGATCTACAAGAGCTAGTTCCAGGACAGGCACCAAAAACTACAGAGAAACCCTGTCTCGAAAATAAAAAAAAAAAAAAAAGTAGAAAAAGCCAGGCAGCGGTGGCACATGCCTTTAATCTCAGCACTTGGAAGCAGGCACATCTCCCTAGTTTAAGGTCAGTTTGATCTACAGAGTGAGTTCTAGGACAGCTGGAATGACACAAAGAAATCCAGTCTTAAAACAAAACAGCAGCAAACAGCAACATGTGTGGAAAACATAATAGAATGAGGCAGGAGGGTAACGGGCCAATCGGGAGTCCTCGAAAAGCCCCGTCTCAAAGCACTGATGAAAACAGAATAGCAACTGTTGACAGCAAAAATTTAAAGACAATCATAGACAATAATAATATTTTAGAGTGTAGATACTTCAGATGTTTTTTTTTAAAAAAATGACTTTTATTGTGCTCTACATTTTTCTCCCCTCCCTGCCTCTCCCCTCCCCTTCAATCCTCTCCCAAGGACCCAATGCTCTATGAGAAAGTAATACTGAAAGTAAGGGAAAGTTGAACATTTCCTGCATTGAGAGCTGTAGGAATAGAGTCATGAGACAAAAATATACCTGGCATTTTTTTTTTTTTTGAAAAGCATCAGTAAATCAATATATTCACTAGAGAGTTGATTTGATGGCTAAGAGTGCTTTCTGTTCTTGCACGTGATCAGGTTTGAATCTCAGCACCCATGTGGCTGACAACTCCATTTCCAGGGAATCGGATGACCTCCTGTGGCGTCCTTGGGTTCCTGCATGTACACGGCACACATGAATCTACACAGGCTCATGTACCCATACGTTTTGATGAAGAAAAAAATAATTAAAAATCAGTAAACTGAATAGCAATAAGTTTTTTTGGGCAAGAAAATGAAATGATTTGTCTTTAATAATTGCAAAATTCATGGCTGAGGCAGTGTAAGAAAGAGAGATTAAGGAGAAGGGAGCATCGCAAATTAATTTAATGCCAATTTTTGTGTGCTGTGTGAGTCTTCAGCAATGAAGGCCCAGAGAAAGGGAGATCTGTACATTTCTACAAATTACCATGCAGAAATGTAATTGGAGAGCAAAGGGGAAGGATGAAACAAACAAACAAACCAAATTAACGTGTCCTATTGGTGCAGCTTCGTCTTGGTAAAAGTTTGGACACCTGTCACCAGTCTGTAGTGCAGTTGTCAGTGTGACCTCAATAAGGCCTGCTTCAGAGAAAAACAGTAAGAAAAAAATGACTATTTTGTGTAATCCACTGCAAGGAGGGAAAGTTATAAAAAAAAAATCAGAGATGCCTTTCTGATTCTGCAATTCTTAATTTTTAATTTTTTTTTTT
>NC_022032.1:23206730-23208178 GCF_000317375.1 Microtus ochrogaster | reverse complement strand
AGACAGTAAACAAAAGAAGAAATCCAGATGGCCAATAATTATTTTCAAAAGTGTTCAGCTTTGTTAGCCATCAGGGACAGATAGGCTGAAGTTATTTGAAATTCTACATCAGACCTATCAGAATGGCTATCGTGAAGTAAACCAATGATAATAAATGACAGTAACGACTGATCCCACCACTATGGAAATCAGTTTGGAGGAGTCTCAGAAAAGTCAGAGTGTGTGAGTGTTCTGTCTGAAGAATGACCTACAGTCATGACACTCTGTTGTAAACAAGTGTGTCAAGGATGGAACACACAAAAGTGAAAGAACACGGTGTGATTACCTACAAAAGAAGCGCACAGAAACCAGGCTCTCAAAGTTCAAGTATGGATGTGAGAAATGACCCAAGACCACACACTTGTCCTAAAAGCTCTCACTGCCACTGAGGGAGGAAATCAATCTCCTGGAGACATGGCTGCCAACAGCTTGCCCATGATCCGCTGGATGGTCTCACACCCATTTGAACACGGGCATCACTAATTAGTCTTGCATTATTAACAAACCAAAGAAAACAAGGATTTGCTAGGTGTAAGAGTGCAGTTGCTAGGGAAAGCTGGCGAAGGTGGTGGTGGATTAATATGACCAAGATACACTACATAGGTGTACACCGTCAAAAATTCAATAATTTTATTATTTCAAAAAAAGTCAAATAACAAACAGCAAACCACAGCTTTTTAACATAATAGCATCAAGTCAGGCACCTGTGACACTCAGCTTAAGTGGCTGCGGAAGCCCCTCCTGGAGCAGGCATGCTGCAGATCCCAAAGGAAAGAGTTCTGGGTAGAGCTTCCTCTCCATGGATGAGCTTCCAGCTTCTTGTTCCCACCGCAGTCATAATTTTTTTTGTGTTTTAGTTATAATGTGTTTACTATTTACAAACAATTATGTATCTGCAAATTAATTACTTAAAAAAATTGGATATCAGATCAGACGTTTTGGGGACTATTTTTAGAATATGAAGAGGAACCTTATTCTTTAGCCATACATCTATCGGTTGTGCCCTCTGTATGCATAGGTCAGGATCTTACTTATCGATGTGTGTTTCTTCACATGGGGTCTCCCCCATGGCTGCCCTCCCTGTGAGCGATACTCTAGCTGGCATCTGTATAGTTCCTCCATACAAAGGACCAGGTGACTTTCCAGAATTATAAGGCTTTTTGATAAAGGTCTTATTATCCAGGCTGACCTTGGATTGCAACATCCATCTTATCAAGTCAATGTTCATTTAGTCTTTCTTTTCTTTACTGGCAGAGACCACAACACTTTGATTTTTGAAGACTTAAAATTAATAGTCTTATACTTTTAACTCACATGCAACACTTAAGTAAAGGAAAAATGAAAGTCAAATAAATGTAAATAAACTCTGATCTTCATTTTGTTGTTGTTTTTTGTTTGTTTGTTTGTTT
>NC_022032.1:23204652-23205740 GCF_000317375.1 Microtus ochrogaster | reverse complement strand
GCATCTTTCTCCCAACATCTGGGATTACAGGTTATCATATCTAGCTACGGCATATTTTTCCCTTTTACTGAAAATAGATTTTTTTCTCACATAATGTAGGCCAATTATCATTTGTCCTCCCTCTACTCTTTCTAGTTCCAATGCAAACCCATTCCATCCAGATCTACCTCCTGTCTCATTAAAAACCAAACAGCCTTATGACAGATAATAATAAAATAAAACAAGATGAAACAAAAATGAACACATCAAAATAGGACAAAACAAACTGAAGGAAACGAGCCCAAGAAAATGGTATAAAACCAGATACAGATAGCCTCTTGTTCACACACTCAGGAATTCCATAATGGAAGGGATAATATATATTTAAAGGACCCCTGCAGCCTTGTGCATGCTGCCTGAGTTTCCTGTGAGTTCATAAATGCATGCATCCTAATTGTTTTATTAGTGCCCTCCATCCCATCTGGCTCTCATGTTCTTTCTGTCCTTTAAAATTCCCTGAACCCCAAGAATAGGAACTGAATGGAGACATCTTATTTAGGTCTCTGGGATCTAAGGTGATTTCTGCATAATGTCTGGGTTTGGGTTTCTGTATTGCTTCCCATCTGCAGCAAGCAGAAGTATCTCTGATGATGGCTGAGCCAGGTACTGATCTAGGAGTATAATATGATGTTATTATGAGTCATTGTATTGCTATGTTCTCTTATTAGAACAGTAGTATTTTGTTTTACCATGGGTCCCTGGGCTATGCAGTCTTAGACTCTTGGTCACTCAAGCATCGCATGGTTTGGGCCTTGAGTCAAATCAGATAATAGTTGGGTACCCCATAAGCTATGTGTCATCATTGTACTAGTGTTTCTTGAAGGAAGGACACCACTTTAGATCACAGTGTTTGTAGCTGGCCTAATGATTACACTTCTCTTTTGGTGGAGTGCAGAGTATATTCATTTTATAAAAGTCTTAGACAGATGCTACATTATACTAACATATGGCCAAGATAACAGTGACTTCTAATAATAAGTCTTCCGAAAAAAGAAGAAGAAATGAAGAAAGGCAAGAAAGAGAGAGAGACACAGAGAGAGAGACAGAGA
>NC_022032.1:23197991-23204552 GCF_000317375.1 Microtus ochrogaster | reverse complement strand
TAGCAACCTTTATAAGTTAACGCTATAATTGCAGTTTTGAATACAAAGGTTTCTATGTGGTTATGTTTTTTATTCTTATCATTCCATTCCTAACAGCTATTTTCATTTCCCCATAACTCCCCATCCAATGTGTAGGAGGTCCCAATTTGACCCAGTGGTTATATGGCAACAAACAGTCCTCAGAAATATTATGTAGGTTTTGTTTTAATTTTTTTATTTTTATTTTATTTTTTTTTTTTAGATTCTACCAACAAGATCATTTTTCTTCTGTCTGGAGAACCATATATAAAATACCTGTATTTCTGTTTTGAATTTGCATTAATCATGCAAAAAGCAAAAATAAGAGAACAAAGAGTAAGTAATATTTAAGAACATCATCATATCAGGGTCTTAGAACATCCAGCAGGGATGATAGTATGATTTTCTTGAATAGGAAAAGGTAACAACATTGAGGCAAGGCTTATACTTCCCAGCAACTATAGACCGAGAGAGTCCAACAGAGTCAGCCAGCTAAAGTTCCTCATTGAGACCTGACAATATATGAGAATTCTTTGTGGATAAGTTTCCCAAGATCAAATAGGCAGTAACAGAGAATGAAACATCATCAAACTGTTTACGAATTCCAGCAGAAATAATGGAAAATCACTAAAGCAGTCATGCTGGAATCCCCAAGTGTGAGATTTTTGGGTGGAGTGTACTCTTCAAGGATGAGCGTCTTGCTTCTCATTCCCATCAAAGCACTCCCGTGCCATACTATGAACGTTGGGTGGAAATCATTTGTGTTCTATCTATACTCAACAATGCCATATTTTAATACCTTACTTCTTTGCTGCAACAGGAAAAGGGACCAGCTTTCCCCAAGGTATGAATTTCTTGGGCCTTGATATAAGTATACTCCGCCTGAAAACAGGGGACCCATTTGCTTTCAACAAGCACACAATTTACTAATACAATTTATGTTACAACTATAGATACAGATCATGGGGAAAAACACAGAAATATTTTCACATTGATGCTTATTGCTGCTTTGGTTGCAATCGCAAGGAAATAGGATCACTCTTGATGTCGTGTACAGATGAATGGATAGTAGAAATGTGGTACACAAACAGAACGAAGTTTGATTCAGTCACAAATAAAAGTTAAATTATGAAAATTTTAAGAAAGTTTATATAGAACTGGAAAATATATTAAGTGTGGTAATTCAGGCCCAGAAAGACAAACAACACATCTTATCTCACATATTCAGGTCTTACGTTAATTTTTATGCCTATGTTTATATAGGAGTGAGGGCAGAGGTATGTCTTCAAACTTGAAAAAAATTTCATGAGCCAAGGTAAAGAGATTTTAAGGAAAAAGCATAGAAGGGTAACAGAATGCACCACATATCAAAATGAAAAAATTCACTTGGGTGGAAAGAAAAAGCAGGTAGGAAATTAGGGAGCTAAGGGAAGGAAGAGAAGAAGACATCAAACCCCTGCTAAATTAGCTATGAAGATAACATAAGGAAACTTGGTATTTCATACTCTTATTTACAAATGAGCGCAGTAAAAATGAAATGTCTGTGTATATAGGAGTTAGTCTGACTAAGGACTTTCAAATGACTTGGGAGGAGAGCCAAGAAAGGAATGTAATGATATGATGTTTGTGTTCATTCCATTAATGCTCTGCAACCCTGAGAGTATGCAGTCAAAGAGACACAGACCCGAACAGTAATGACAAGATGACACACACATGCTAAATTCTAACATTCTTTCATTAAGGAAACCATACTGTAAAGACATGAAGATCAAAAACCAAATACATTAATGTCAATGTCTCTCAGATGAAAAAATACATATTTTGGCATAAATTGTTCGGTTTAATATAAAATGTGTATATATCAAAAGAATACTTAATAAAAATCAAAACAATAATAGAAAAATATAAGTTTATATTAGAGTATACACCCTGATAGATAAAGAAAATAATGTATAACATTGAATAACAGTATTTCACATTGTGTTCTGCCAAGAATGATCCAAACTGATAGTAAATGACCATGGTGATGAATATAATTTTGACACATCAGATACAGTTTAAGAAGATAGGAAATCAAATTCTGGTTGCTTAGGACAACTATGATAATGATATAAAGATTTTGGAACAAGACCTACTGGCCAGAGAAATCCCTCAAATAATTCTCTTGACTTGATGAGTTTATCCACAGCCTGCCCATGCCTTGGGGCAGAGGAAAAACCACTTGGAAACATTTCATGGAAGAGTAGCACAAACAATTAAGGTGTAATATGGCTAAATGACAGTTTAAAAACACTTAGAAGTCTTAATTGAAATGAGAGCACAACCAGGACGGGCTGGAGGTGGTGGAAAAGCTGCTTAGATTAATGTGAGTAAAACAAGATAGAATGGCCTTAAATTAAGTAAATCATGCTGATCCCCCCTCCCAAGTTTGTCGATCATCAAGCATACCAGTGGTAGCTTAAAAAAAAAAAAATCATTGTTACTCCAGAGGGTTTAAACATATGTAACTGAATGTTCTCCAGGAAAATCCTTTAATATGAAAATACAACATTAAACGCACTCTCATTCTTAAAGGTTATTTTCTTTAATAGTTCATCAGTAAATGATGTCAATTCATCCGGTTGAGAGTTTTAAAGATTCTAAAAATTAAGTTGTACTTACAACCTGGAGGCAAAAGAGCGACTCAAATCATCCATTTCAAAAGAAAGAAATCAAAGCAAAACAAGATACTGAACAGATGGGGAAAAAAAATAGCACAGTGAACATTCAAATTTGCAGTTTCTATTGCTTCTCATTAACTTTGTCTGGTTTCTTCATTTCATTTAGAGATTTGTATGTGATTGATGAAATTGATAAATGCAAGTAAAGCAAGCAAATCTGACATACGCTGCAGAGAATACTGGGATCTCTGCTTTCTGGGTTTATGTATAAGTTCTTTATAATCAATGCCAATAACATTTTGAGCACCCACAAAAATACCTATGTTACTGCATGTATTTCTAAGTGACCAATACATTGCATATAATTTTATTTGTTTGCATAATATTTTTGACAGTGGAGGGTTAACAGTGTCCATATTGCAATTTCATAAAACCAGCACCCCAAAAATCTAATATGTAAAACAGGGAGATTAATAAGAAGAATAACATCTCTCTGAGACTTTTAATTAACAATTAGTCCAGAAGCAATGTTGATGCTGGGCCTCTGTCCAGCTCTATATATTTGAGAATTTGGATTTGAACCTTCTTTCAACTCCAATTCTCAGTACTTACAGGGACAGAGATTTAGCTTCAAGATGACCCAACCGCCCACCTCCCCGTTTGTCACCCCCAAGCATCAGCCATTTCTTTAACTTTTAAGAACCTTAATTAGGCAAATCTAGGTCCATGGCTTGACACAGACAATAATGTCAGGAAAGCCCAGTGTGAAACAGTGCAAAAGTGTATCAAAAGACATTTCCAGTACTGGCCTTAAGCATGAGGGTTGAAAGGGGGAAGAAAAAGGGGGGTAATCTGGGATAAAAATAGACCTGGAGGCAAAGGTTTGAGCTTTTCTGAAAGCTGAAAGTTCATTGGCTTTACAATGGTCACAGACAGGATTTTGTGGTGTTTGAAAATATTGGGGTCAAGGGTGTGGAAGAAACTATAAGATGACAGTCTAGTTCTTGAGGGCTCCTGCTAGGAGTACAACTGAAGGAAATATTCTAGATTACAGGGATTAGAGAAGGCAGCATATCTTTGTTTTAAACAAATTGCTTGACATGTTTCATTGAAAGTTCCAGAAACTGTCTTAGAGAAAACATGAGGCTCTGCCCATTGACACAGATCTTGAGGTGTTATATGTGGGACATTAAATATCGATGTATAAAAGAATGTTGTTAACACTGGGAACTTCCAGAGTAAATGGTAACTACACTGGAAATCTTGCAGATGAGCTGGAGAGAGGCTCAGATAAATTCTTTGGGAAGGGTTTCTTTTCCCTTTTCTGGCTCCTTAGTTTCCCCCTTTTATCCCTGCCTCACAACCTAACTTCCTTGCTCTGCTTTTCAGAATCTCTTTATCTACCAAGCCCTTTTAAAAATGCAGAGAGAACAATTTTCTATTTCCCCATCTCAAATATAAACACATCAATAAAAAACAGACATTTGAGGAAGGCTAGGAGAGTATGAGAAAATTATAAAGACAAGGATTAACCACAAAACAATTGACTCCAGTGCAAAGAACAATGGGGGAGCCAAAGAGAGCTTCAGAAGATGATGTGCATGTATAAACCTGAAGGATTTGAACTTTTACCCTACTTGTATTGACTAACCTGTCAGTTTCATGAATGCTGATGAAGACAAGAGCCTTCTAGGTCAGAGACCTAGGACAACTACACTTTCAAGGCAGTAGTTTTAGACAGAGGATCAGCACTTTTTAAAACCCAGTTCTTCATAACTCATCTCCAGAGGTTGGCACATAGAGAGCCAAGAAAGCCTCCTCATACAATGGAGGATGTGAACTCTAATCTCAGGAAATGTCCCTAATGGACTTAAGTCTTCTGAACAAATCTGTGTTATCTCTGTGGTGATGGACAGTAAACATCACTGGGAAGAGCTTCAGGGACACACCTCATCTCCTGGAGCTGGGTTTACTTTATCAGGAACCTTTGGAAAGGTAATGTAGGTTAAATAACGCCCATACCTTTACTTGCAAGGCTGGCAGAAGTGCAGGAGATTTTGAAAATTGTTCCTAAGTATTGTGTCAGATTCTAAGGAGAATTTGAAAGGTACATGCACCAAAAAAAGATGATTTGGATGGAAGATTATCAGAAAACAGAAAACCATTTTTAGTACTTGAAAAAAAAAAAGAATTGGTGAATTTAAGAAGAGTGGTCAATGAAGAAAAATTGAAATTTTGGAAATTTTCTGAATATGTATTTTGTAGAAACTGATGAGATGCCTAAGGAATATATGAAATACTGAGGATTCAATTATTAGATCCAACATTCAAATACTATTCCAAAGAACACAAAATGGAAAAGTAACGAAATCCTACCAAAAGTCTGTTCACACTGCTTAAGAATGACGAGCTGCCTCACATTCTCCTGCCAAACAGAGTATGTGATTCCTGACCGGAATGCCTAATACCACACGTCTAGAACATAACGAGGACCGGCTATACGACCCGGCTGCCTGCAAGTTTTAAGAAGGAAATCCATCCAAAAGATAGCCTTCTCCAAGACTCCTTCTCATCTTCCAACTTCATTATTCCTTCTTAGTCCCTGCCCATCAACATTCCGTCATGGAGGAGGAAGAGCGCATGAGGCCCTGCTCTTACCCAAGGATCTATAGTTGCTAGGGAATGTGAAGGAAAAGCCTGGAGAGGTATAGCCACTGGTAACTCATGAGGCAAATAAACCCCTCATCAAGGGTTATGCAGGCAACCCTAACAAAGTACTGCAAGAAAACACGAAACAAAACAAAAACACGGTCACAAAAGAAGGAGAGTGGGGGAGGGATATGTGGGAAGTCTAAGTGAGAATAATAAGGGAGACGCTGATAAGATTGTGAGTATGCGTATTTGTAAGTGAAATTTTGAAAGAATAATTAATTTTTTTTAATTAATCCCAGCACTCGGGAGGCAGAGGCAGGCGGATCTCTGGGAGTTCGAGACCAGCCTGGTCTACAGAGCTAGTGCCAGGACAGGCTCCAAAAACACAGAGAAACCCTGTCTCGAAAAACAAAAAAAAAAAAAAAAAAAAAAAAAAAAAAAGAGGAGGAAAGCTGTTCCACCTTTGTCCCATGTGGGAGCTGATCAGACCAGATTACCAGAATTAACCTCTCTTAAGAAATGTGAGTCACTGAATAGCAAACACGGCCAACAGAGAATGTGAAAAACAATGCGACTAATAGTAACAAGGCATTCTTTAACCTGGAGAAAAAAAAAATAAAGGATACTATTATATGGCTAACAATTCACAGACACATAATACAATTTAATTAAGGACACTAGGGCAGTAATTCATCCTCCAAATTGGAAGTGAAGTTCACTGGAATTAGTTTAATTAAGTAAAAGTGCACAGACAACCCTTCCCCAGTAATTTCAACAAAGAGCCAGTCAAACAGCCACAACAAAGAAAGATGACAAGAAGGGCCTTTGTACCATCAGCAAGGTGGTCGCTTGAGAATGCCCCATCATCATTCCCAAGCGCATCTGTGGGATGGACTTCGAAAAGTATGCCTGCTGAATTCTCAAAGGAATACACAAACATGCCATGAAGATGGGAACTCCAAATGTACCCATTGGTACTGTGCCCACTAAAGCTGTCCTGGCTAGAGGAAAAGGGAATATTCTCGATCACATCTGTGTGTTTTTCCACAGAGCAGGACTTAACAAACATGTGTCCTTTGGTAACCCATGTTGCTGTCACCACATTCAGAAATCAGCACATTCAAGCCGGGCGGTGGTGGCGCACGCCTTTAATCCCAGCACTCGGGAAGCAGAGGCAGGCGGATCTCTGGGAGTTCGAGTCCAGCCTGGTCTACAAGAGCTAGTTCCAGGA
>NC_022032.1:23166271-23197886 GCF_000317375.1 Microtus ochrogaster | reverse complement strand
CACATTCAGTGTGGATGAGAATTAATGCTGAGTGTAAGAAAAAGGCAAAGTCACAAAATTAAAACAGAAAAGCACATCCAAAACAGAAAATAAATGCAATAAAAGGAGAAAAGGTTTGGGTTATCTCTTTTTCATGTCAGAAACATCCTGGCATTTTACAAATGAAAAGGGCATGTGAGTTATACCTTGACTTGTCTTTAGAGTAAAAAATACTAATATAGTTAAAAATGCTATCAGTGCTTCTCAGTTCTTATCAATACTTTAAGTCCATTTTAAAACAGAATGGGCACAATCATACAAGCCAGTGTCAACACTATCACCTGATACTAAATAAAATTGAGTGGCTGACATAGGTAAGAAAGAAGTGAAGAAAAACCAAGAATGTCAATTACTTTATCTTAAAAGTGTAGCTTTAATTGTATTTTAAGGATATTATTAGGAACCAAATCATAAACATGAAAAATGTAAAATAGGGAGTTGGCCAGGAAGCAAAAAAAAAAATTAAATAAATAAAGAATGAAAGAATGAATAAATATTGGTGGCTTCTTATGTATCATAGGTAAAACACAATATATCATAATTAATGTAAGTGTACAGAGAAAGCAGCTGAGAGATATGAATGAACTAGCAGGCAGCTAAAGGGAAAGAGTGGTTGCCGATGGGAAGCAGCTGTGGGATGAGAGTGATCGCAGCAGAGACCGCTATTTTTCATTATACTTCTGCACTACCTTTATTAAAATACCTATGTGTAACAATATGCTGGAGATGTAAAATTATTCATTCCCTATAAAAATTTTAAAAGGCAGGGAATCTTAATTATAGCAGTTCCCTATGGTGTTCAAATTAGGTCATGCCTTAAAAGTCTGCTTCATAAGAACTTCCAAAAATTTGAACTGTACTTATATTTGAGCGTAAATATCATGTTACTAATCCTGAGGGGAGCTAGTATATTTGTGAAAGTAAATGTCTCCTGTGTGATATGGAATCTACATTTATCTGCATAGCAGTGGTAATGTGGAACTTATTTTTATGAATCTAAAACAACCGTTGTCTTCCTTTTGTTTAGGAGTAAGATGTTATTTCTTAACTTTGGAAAAAGGCATGTCTTAAGAATTTTCAGAGAAAATGAGCACGGGCTTACACCTCTGCATCATCTTCCAGGAAATCACTGCTTATCTCTTCTTTTCCCTTTATGCTTTGTGTATTTGAAACTTTTATTCCTACCTACTAGTTCCAATAAGATTTTTAATGGTGATGTGCAGACTAATCCAAAGGGCAATTTACACTTAACCTTTGTTAACAGAATTCCCTGAGTAGGTCGTCTGAGCGGTGCATTTACAATTCCTACTGCAGACAACAGACTACAGCTTGTCTCTGAAATTGGCTTCATGAACTGTAACCACAGGAGGAGACAGTAAAGGCTTCGCATTCATTGCATCTTTGCAAAAAAATTCTAGCTCCAGTAGCTTTCCCTGGAGTCCAGTCAAATAGAATCGGGGTTAGAAGAGGACTGGCCTCTTCTCCTGAGCAGCCACCAGCCTCATGCAAAGACGCTCTTTGCTGGGGAGGAGCCACAAGTGACTTCAAGGTCCTGACCTATGAAGAAGCTACACTCTGTCTTTGTCAATATCTCTGGCTCTCTCTGGCTCTCCTTTCCTTCATTGTCTCTACGTGTCTATGTCATGGAAAAATGGCAGAGTGTGTTGGCAGAACATATCAATTCCTGAAATTGCTGGGATGGCTGATAACATCAGTGGGACGCTATTCCTTAACTGCCCCCTAATGGACATCTTAGAGAAGCACTGACGTCCTAATGCGAGATGACCTTCTCTGTTTCCCAGGGGATTTGCCTCTTGTTTCAGAATGAAACAGAGAAAGCAAATGAATCTATCAGATCCTGAGGCAATTACAGGCACATAATAAACATTTAATGGAGTCGAGCATAAATACTGCTGAAATAGTCCTTGGAAGCCCCACAAAACAAATGTTAAATAAAACATGATACTTAGAGGTATTAGACCATTAACTCCCATGAATGACTAATGGAGAATTATTTTAATATCGATAATAAAGTATGATCCTAAGTTGTAGTATGGTTATAAATACAAAAACTATCCAATAAATATTTCACCTGGGAAGTATTTTATGTCATTTCATAAATATCTTAATTAAATATAGTCCAAAAATCTATGATGAGAAAAGTCATGGCAGGCTATAATCTCAGCACATAGATACTTTTAATCATAACCTGAAGAAAATTT
This sequence comes from Microtus ochrogaster, assembly GCF_000317375.1. NCBI lineage: Eukaryota > Metazoa > Chordata > Mammalia > Rodentia > Cricetidae > Microtus > Microtus ochrogaster. The sequence goes on along the minus strand of NC_022032.1, from coordinate 23,195,625 downwards.
CATGGTAATTCTAATATTTCACACACACACACATTCACAGCTGAATATGCCTGTTATTTATACTATCAGTGATTAAGATTTCACACCTAGTTTAAACAGCAAAGATATTTTTCTTAAATATTTTGGTTTTGAAGTTCTAGGAAATTTGAAACAAGAAAATAATTTCTCTTGACGCCATCATAGATCAAGCAAATGCATGTGAGTAGGCATCAGAGAGTCACAGACTTATACTAGGTGCACACTAGACATATTATTTTCAAATATGTTTTACACTCCTAAGAGATTTTCTGTCTATATTTAATAGTAACTAAGGAGATGATCTAGTCATGCTGACTTGTGTCTACTCACGTAGATCAGACTGATCGGAATATTTTCAAGATATCATTACTGCTTTTAGAAAAAGTCATAAAAAAAACCGTAGAAATGAAATTGTTTTCAGAAAAGGACATTAAGTGTCTGCACTACCAGGCTTAGTGATTTGACAGAGTTTGGGTGTTGTAAAGATGCCAATCTGTGCATTCATTCTGTGGTTCTTTTACTGAGTTTACTGGATGTACATTGCCTTCCTAACTGTTTGATCTTCTCCAATCACGTATAGCTGTGTCTACGTATGTTTACCTTCATGTCATTTCTATTATGGTTGATATATATATGAAGTGATTTTATTAATTATTGACCAGAGTATCTTTCCTGGAAACCCAGTGCTATGTATATTCTCTCAGAATTTCTCTAGACTACATGTAAGTACCCTACATACATAGGCAACTTAGTTCCAAACTTCCATTTGCAGACAAAGGTGATCAAGAACATGGATAACTTCAAGCCATAAAATGGTAGAAAATGTCTCACTTGTAACAATGGGATTTGGAAAGTCGAGGAAGGTGGAGGGATGATTTGAAGCTACCCCTCCATGTTGAACCTGGAGACAGAATATACTAGAACCATGCCCTCTTTCTTCCATTTGCCAGTGGTGATAAATAAATGTTCTCATCTGTCCATTCACAAAGGGATTAATTTACAAGTGCTAATATTAGTGACCATATAACAATTACACTGAGGTAGATATTATAAGGATGGTAGATTGTATGCATTAGACATTGGACATTAGATCTTTAGAGTATTATTAGCAGCAAATTACTTATGGAAGTATGAAACTATTGTCATAGCATTATATTAAATTAGCATTAGTATTAAATCTGTACACAGGTAAATATATAAAACATCACAAGATAGTTTTTGGTCTCTAAAACCTTTTGAGTTACCTCACCTATCAGTTGATAAAGCTACAGAGGAAGAGATTCAACAGCAAGACATTTACATATTCTTTATTATCATATAAATAACGGAATGATGTAACAATGGTATTTCATTTTTCTCTTATCAAAACCTGAATTATACTCAGGTGAGCTAATGTGTAGTTTTTTTTCAGTTCCTTCCAAGGAAAAGAGTGTTAAAGTCAATATCAATCAAACAGCTAATCGTGGCCAAAATATTTAGAGATCTTTTACTAGGTGGCCTCTTGGATTAAACATAATCATGGTTTGATTAGAACTGCTTCCTTGTTCCATTTTGTGCAAGGTGATGTTGCAGGTCTCCCATTGCCCAAGTAAGCAACACATCCCTTCCGGGACTATCAAAACATAGCACCTTCTTATATCTATGCATGCAAATGTAAAGTTCTTACAGAGGAAAACCATTCCATCAAGTTAAGTTCTTTTGAATGGAAGAACCAAACAAAACTGGGAACGCTGAGTTAAGGGTGATTTTGTCTGTCCTGCGTGCATCAGAGGAATGCTTTTTTGAATGAGTGAGAAGGGGACTCAAAAGCCAGTGGAAAGAGGTTCATCAAAATCTTACAATATTTCCTCCTTCTGCACACAAAGCAGTCTGCAGCACTTTGTTACATCTCCTCAGCTTTCTAGAAAGCACATTGGGTGATCTGATGACACCTTCTCACAAAAACCTTCCCGTTAAAATAACTCAAGTACTGAACACATATTTTTAAAAAAATTCTGACCAGTTGAACTCGAACTCTAGGCATGTTGCTTCTTGCACCTCGTGAAACTGAGCCAGATAATCAAACTTCCTGTGAGAACAGTATAAGGAATAGTAATGAGTTTGCTAAAACAATCAAAGTACCCAATCCAACTATGGGAAATTATATTGTTTTTCTATATTTGGGGGTCAGAATGACTGGCATAACTCTGTCCCTCATTACGAGGCAATTGTTCAGGTATGAATGTTGCTAAGTCTTATTTTAAAGAAATCCTCTCTAAATTCAATTTTGGATGGAAGAAACTGCATCGAGGAAGGGAAATTTATTCCTCCACATTTGCCTGCAGGATTGTGACCCCTAATATCTTTACCAGGTTGATAAATTCTGGGCAACAAAATAGGGCTTTATTCCTGAAATCTCTCAGCAGATGCACAGCTCGAGGGGAGGGCACAATGATGCGTTGGAGAACTGTCAGCGGCGAATGCTGTTAGCTTGTAAATTATTCTGAGTGCATTAAGAGAAAGGAATGACACCTTTGTTAGCTAATGTGTTTCACCTGCAAAAATAACAGTTGCAGCCTCAATAAATTTGAGCCAGCAGGGAAAAACAAGTTTGATTTCCCCCCAGTTTCTGGGATACTCTTTACACAATTTGTTTAGCGCTCTCCCTAGGAAACACATCTAGTTGGGGTAAATTAGCATATCTCAGTCATTTGTTCTTCACAGCCCCTCATTGAGCTGAAGCGATTTCATACTGTGGTTGCTTCCATGTTTCTTCTTATAAATGAGACAGACTATTTATACCCAAGAAAAACACATATACCTTCATAAAACGAACGGTATCGAAGAGAAGCACTTGTTATTGCAATCAACTTTCCCAAAGGTTTAACTACTTTTTCTTGATGATAAAAGGCTTCCATGTTTTTTTTTTTCCTTTTTTCCCCATTCAAGGCAGTACAGCATATTTTCCTTTGGATATTATCAGGCTATAGGTGTTCTGAGACACCTCTTGCAGGTTTTGCCATGCACAATTCAGCAGTTAAAAATTGTAGCATTTGGATTCCTTCCCTGATTGCACAATGATGTCATAAGTTAAGTGGCTTCTATATGAAGCTTTGTCCTCCCTGCCCTCACCGGCGTGGGGGGCAGACAGAGGAGGAGGGCATGAAATCGCTAGCCACAAAATGTAGCTAAAAATGGTGAAGTTGCAGGATCCCTGAGAGACCCCTGTTTCAAATAGTAAGGTGAAGAGTAAGGGGAGGGACATTAAAGTCTTCTAGTCTCTACATATGCACACACCACACACACACACACACACACACACACACACATACACACACACATGCATACACATGTGAAGAGAAATAATTAGTTGAATTCAATCCAGGAAACACCTAGTTATTGTGTTGGCCTTCTTAGTTATATCAGAGTAACTTCAAAGGGCTTCCATTGCTAACAACCGCCAGGGAATTTCCTGGATAGTTAGTGCCTTTAAACCGGTAGAGAGGTTAGGACAACTGAGACTCTCCTGAGAGCCTCTTAGCTGGCTAGCTTTAATTGGGGAAGTAATTAACCAAGCTTGTTAAGGCCATCCTCTTGGCACCAGCATTGATAGGCTACAAGCCCTATTCTACGGGGCTACTCCAACATATTCTAACAGTCACGCCTTGGTTCTGCAAATCTGTCTCCTCAGCGTTACAACTTCCTGTCATTCGGATGTTACAACTCCGTCTGTTTCACCAGCCCACTCTAAGATTTTATTTTTGTTTTGTTTTTAATTTGGATGACTGACGTTGGAGCTGTGAATTAACTGCAAAAGAAATGCTGAATACCTTGGGACCTGTCCCTTTCACCCCTTTACTCTGAGCCATAATCACCCCAGGTCCCCAGCAGATTGATTATCATTGCAGACCCATTGCAATCGGGTGTCAGGTAGGAGCAGGAAGGCCTTGGCTCGGATCTGCTTTCTATGCGTTGCTACGATACAGACAAACTTGGTCAACTTTTTTTGTCTCCTTTCCGTAGAGACGATGGAAACTAGAGGGACTGATTATTTTCTACCTTAGATTTGGGGATAGGAAGTGAGGCATTTCACGTTTCTAGCAATAGGCCTGGATTTCGAAACTGTCATCTTTTCCTGTCAGCCAAGCGCGCACAGGATGTGCAAGCAGCAGAAAGAGATAACAGGGATTCTGAGACCGGGAGCAGCCTGCTGCGGCTGGCCTTGACTAGTGGAAACACTGTGGTGTCTCATTAAAGTGGCTTCTCCTTTCCTTGGGGTTTCTTCCAGGAGCAGAGAGGCAACCTGGCTGTATTGCATGTGGTAGTGGCTGGGGTAAACAGATCCGAACTTGATATACATGTGCGCTCTTTCCCTGAACCTTTTCATTTCTGGAGTGGTTGCAGCTGTTGCCAACGCTGCTACAAAGTATCTTTTTAAGCAAGAAGATTGCGGCTTCCCTGCTGCAAGCCGGTGTGGATGGATGAGTGCTTCATCACTTGTACTGTGACACACACTGCAGAAATAGAGACTCAAAAGCAAATGTTTCTTCCCTTTGATTCCATTATGGGGTGCTGTACCAACTCACAGCTGGAAACAAATTAAAGTCGTTTTTCTGGTAATACAAAGAAAGTGGTTTCTGAGTAAAGGTCCTATTCAAATCATTCAGGATGTTTTCCCTTGCAGGAGGATGTGCCTGCATTTGCTAAATTAGATTGGTTTGCATTTAAATGTCGATAACTAAGACTGTTCATATATAACTTAAGATTTCCTAGGTGATCTATTTGGGTTGTTAGGTGTCTTTGCCAACTGGTCGATCCTTCTTCATTTAGTTATTGCTTCTGCATTTAGTGTCCTCCCAAATCATAGAATATTTCAAAATCAAAATGCCTCTTCTATTACTGCCTATACGAAAATATTCAAGTTAAGTTCCTTTTGTGCTTCTGTACACATATTTCTTTTAGGAAAGTCAGCCTTCTTCATCTCTCAGATGTCAAGTTTCTCTCTCTAACTTTGAAAATTATCTGTGACTCTTTCTCCACATATCCCAGAAATACAATCAGGCAAGGCAAACACTCCTGAAGCCCAAGGGAGCTAAAGGCCTTTCAATCGATGCATATTTCTGTGTGGTGTTCTTTTGTTCTCCTTCCCTTAAATTTGTTTAAAACAAAACCTGAAAAGCAGCCTCAAGATGAGACCCACATTGCCTTTGGCTCCCTTTATTGGTTTAAGCATCTCGCTGATATCTGATAATATCCATCCAAACAGAGAAACTCGCATGTCATTTTCATCTACCTTGCTTTTGCCCTTTTGCTAATGGCTTTAATTTTTGTTCTTCTAGAAAGAAACACTTGAATTACAAAGTCCAAGGGGCAAGTAGTACCTGTCTAATCTTTCTCTTAATGAAATCACAATAAGAGAAAGCCACTTAAAAAGCAACTTAGAACTTTTTTCAAATAATACATTTGTTAAATGACAACACACGGTATTCTATACAAATCTGTCAACCCTGGGCTTGTGTTTGAATTCTCAAAAGTGACACGGGCTGACTCCAGTCTTTGTTGTTTTTGAAAATGAGCAAAGACTATTAACTGGGGAGCTAAGAACGTTCAACCACAGAATATGTCACCCTGGCATATTTTGAATTAAAAGGCACTTGGAAAATGGTGAGTAGATAAGGATCATCCTGGCATTCTTTTTTAAAAATAATCAAATGAAGAAAAATTCTCATTAGAAAGATGTTTTTCCTATGTCAGAAGGAAAACATAATTATTTTTTAAAATCAAGGATGACACGTTGAGATTCGGAAATATCTGCACAAAATTTGTTCACTATCCCTTGTCTACTGGTCTCTTTATGGGCACATTTAACTTCCTACCCATTTTGCCACCCCAGGAAGTCACTGTTCAATTTATCACATTCTCACCATTTATTACAACCCACTTGTCAATATCAGTATATACATGCTTGTCTTAGAGTTCCTGTTGTTGTGAAGAGACACCGGACCACAGGCTTTCTCTGTAGCTTTGGAGCCTATCCTGGAACTAGCTCTTGTAGACCAGTCTGGAACTCACAGAGATCTGCCTGACTCTGACTACCCAGTGCTGGGATTAAAGGCGAGCGGCACTTTATAGAGGAAACATTTAAGTAGGACTGGCTTACAGTTCAGAGGTTTCATTCATTATTGCCATGGCAGAAAGAATGGTAGCACGCAGGCAGACATGGTGCTGGGGAGGTAGGTGAGGGTTCTGGATCTGGATCTGAATGCAACAGGAAAAGACAATGACAAGGAACTTGACTTGAGCCTTCTGAAACCTCCAAGTCCACCCCCAGTGACACAACTGCCCCAACAAGGCCATCCCTCTACTAATGCCACTCCCTATGAATCTATGGAGTTCATTTTCGTTCAAATCATGACAACTGTCAAATTCTAATTATATCTTTAGGTGTCCATTTCCTTACAAAGGGTCCAATGCCGTACAAGACACACAAAATTGTATTTGCATGTGTGTCTGCTGTTGAAAATTTAGTTCTTGGATCTAGACAAAAGTAGAACAAAGGAAACTCCCAGAGGCATAGATGAAATTTGCCTCTAATATATGTTGCATATTCAAGTGCATACTGCATGCTTTTGGTGATCCATTGATGTACTATCCCAAATATCTTGGCAGGATTCGTGGTTTAGTAGGTGTCCACAGACATTTTACACACCTGTTAGCTGTACATTTTTGTGCCTCTCATGCCCCTTTCAAGAATGGTCCTTTTTGAAATGGTACTATTATTTGAAAGTGTGAAAGATGTCCCTTAAGGGATCGTGATTTTGGATCTCAGCTATTTCATACTTAAAAACTTCATTTAACAAGAAAGCAGAGAGCCCTATTGACATTTTTGTTACCTTTCTCTTAGTTCATTAAAGAGCCGTATCAGTCTTAGAGCAACAGACCACATGTAAAATCCAAGTTTTCTTTGTGTGTTGATTTTCCTTTTGAATTGTATATATTCCACTCAGCTAGCAACACCCATATGTTATGCCATTTAACAGCTTAGGAGAAAGATTGCTGGTCATGACTTGAGTTCATATCTCATTATTCTTTGGCTCCAGTTTCAAACAGGGCCATGTTAAAAACTCCTACTTGATGGTTGGTCAGTGACCCAATGAAGTGAGCTGTTGAAACATCATTGCAGTTCATAGAGGCAACGTGCGTGACTCAAGATGTGAGTGATTACACACACCATCCTGGCCGACAATGGCAGACAGGGGGCCAGTGGTTAATGGCCCATGGAGATTTAACTACCCATATCCTCAAAGGCCCACCTTGCAGGGCAAGCGTGATGGAGCTTGTAATTCCATTGCCTCTCTAGAGCAGCTAGAAATAGGTTTATTTATTATTTTTAAGATAATATATTTCAGAGTTTTTATTTTTCAGTTTTTATCTAAGTACGTGTTTATGAGATAGTGATTTAAACACTCTTGTACTTTAATAATGTAATTACATAGACCTGTACTTCCTTCACCCAATATCCATAAGTGGAGAGGTGACAAAATTATATCGCTAATTTCTTTATTAATAAATTTATTAATCATTACTCGGGAGTTATAATTTTCAGTGACATGACTATACCACAAATAAAAGGTATACTTAAGGCCAATTACCACAAGTTTTTTTTTGACATTTTTAATGTAACTACAAAGATTTTTTTAATTCATCTTTTCACAATACCTAATTTTTTTATAAATTAATTGGTATACCCTTGTCTTTATTTAGTTGGTAAGGACCTTTTCAATACAGATTTAAATATGTGTTATAATTTTTTCTTCTCAACAGTTTGGTGCAACTAGTTTGAAAACATTTCCTACAAAGAAAACTTAGGCCAACTGGAATTATTGAAATTCTCTTCAGGTCAAGACAAATGGATTGAAACTAAGAATATATCTTTCTAGAAGATGAAAGCAATGGCAGAACAGCACACAAAACATTAAAATGTGTTTTTAAAGGTACTTACAAATGTCCAAAATAACACAGTGAAAAAAAAAGTTCCTCAATTCATTTATTCTCATGGCATCATAGTAGGCATCGGACATCCATGGTTACCCCGGATTGCACATATGCTTTTAGCTTAGGGGCTGAGGCAGCACACAAGAAAGATGCAGCTTCTGTCTCTGCGGCTCTAACCCACTGGAAGGAAACATATTAAACCTGCATGCAAATACATAAAGTAGTTTTCGACAGTGACAAGTGATAGAAATTAAAGAGAGTTGGGTGATACATTCGATTGTCTAATGTTCAGGGTCATTGGCTTCTCCATCTAGAATTTCCTGAAAGGAATCTTGTACGTCCCACCTGACTGATGAGGCAACTCCGTGAAATGTTGAGGGAAAAATGTTATGATTCAGCTTTCCATCACCCTTGGACATGACTGAGACAATCAGTTTCTAAACGCACACAATTTACCTTGCTGTCGAGTGGGGAAGGTTTCATTCCACGGTCATTTGGTCTGATTGCTTTTAGTCTGTATTAAGTCAGCATCATTGTAAAATGGTAGAAGCTCGTGTCAGAAGCAGCCATTCACCTCAGAGTAGGAAGCAAAACACAGCAAAAGTGAAACACAAATACAAACACACACCATTGGGCTCCCCAATCTCTTTTGAGACCATAGCTCTGCTCACTTAAAAAATATCCTCCTAAGCCACATATGTTAAACATTTCGTGATATCCTAATTGTGACAATCTGACTATCAGCATTATCATATCTGCCTCTTTGGGGAAATTTTAACTTTGAGACTGTGGTAGCTATTATAGCAAGTGTTAAGGACAGAAATTTGATAATCCTGAGTAAGGAAAAAGTAAAAATGGAGTGTTTCTATAAAGGGGATAGAAGTACCAGAAAACAATAAAAAAGAAGGAATAAGGTGCATCAAAGCAGCATGTGTGCTGACTCTGTGCATCACAACTGCCTCCATTTGGCGAAACTAGTGAATTTCAAAGACTTAGCTCAAGTTTGGACTTAGTCATACGTCAGAACCCTGCCACTAGCTAGCCTAACACTGCTAGGAAAATCATTAACTACTTCCAGCAAACAACTGTAATATAAAAATTACATAAATGGTCATTAAAGTAATTAAATTAATAAAATTATCTATTTTCAAGATTGTCCAAATTTTCTCATTTTTATTTTATTTTATTTTATTTATTTATTTATTTATTTTTTTGGTTTTTCGAGACAGAGTTTCTCTGTGGCTTTGGAGCCTGTCCTGGAACTAGCTCTGTAGACCAGGCTGGTCTCGAACTCACAGAGATCCGCCTGCCTCTGCCTCCCGAGTGCTGGGATTAAAGGCGTGCGCCACCAACGCCCGGCTCTCATTTTTATTTTAGAGGTACAGCCTGGCCTTGAACTCATGCTCATCCCACCTCATCCTCCTTAGTGCTAGCATTCCAGGCATGCAACACTGCACAATGTCTGGCTTTTCCTTCGTGTGCTTTGAGAAAGGAACATTTGGAATATAAACCTCCCTGTAATATTGCCCAAGCTGAGACACAGAAGCGTGAATTCATTTTATGAGCTTTCCAAAGGGAGTGATAAATACCAGTTTTATTTATGTTTATGTATTCAATAGAGTAGCTGACAAGCAAATGAATATCAAGTATCCAATGATGTTTAAAAGTTAATAAAATATGCCATTTATATATTTACTTACTGCCAATATTCAGTAGGATTCAATCTCCAATGGATCAACCATTCAGCTAAAGTTTAAAATGACTATAAGTGTGCCCACCAAATAAAAATAAAATTAATTTTAATTCATGTAGTGGCTTAGAAGCGTATACAATTTGCTTTAGGATTCTACTCTGGCAAGTCATAAAATGAAACATAAAAAGGGCAACAGTAGATTTTCCAGTGGACTGAGACGCACATTGCTGTGATGAAAATCCAGTGCTTTGTATTCATTCATCTACTGAGAAAAATATTGCTAACAAAAATCAGAATTTCATTTTTGCTAATATCGCTGATTTTAATAAATTTCCCACTGTATTGAAATAACTAGCTAAATTTTCTCAGAAGCATGTGTTTGGTTTTAGTAGATATAAAGGCATTTGTTTAGGATATTCCTAGATGTTTTGCCCTTGGTCATAAGTCTAAATTCCACAATGTATTTGTGGCTATTATTACAATAACAATAGCCAATGTGGCTCAAACTGAGAAAAAATTACTTGAGGGCATTTTTGTTTTGTACTTAAAATTTATTTTGTCATTTGTTCTTATTAGCAATCATTAAGCAATTTAATAATTATAAGCTCTATTAACATTTTAATGAGGCTAGTGGCCATTCCAAAAGTAATTAAATTAGTTTTACTTTATGACTTTTTGAAGCTGTGATTAAATTAATAGTTACTGTGCTTAGAAGAATAGAGTCATGGAGGACTGCTATTCACCAAACATCCTATTAACTTATAATGTGTCATTAAAATAGATAAAACAGGGACAGAAGGTAAAAAGCTTACTTTTCAGTGAATTCATAAGATAAACCTTTAATTATCTGAGTCTGTAATCAATTAAGTAATAACAGCACAATTTTATTCATAAATAGTCTTTTTGCTGGTAGATGTTGAAAAAGGAAAAATGAATAGGTTGCCCAGCTCATATGAAGTACCTCCCCTAAGACCAGCAGGTATAATCAATCTTCTGGGATGGGAGGAGACTGACCAACTAGTGACTTTGGAGTCGATACATGAAATGATGTGGAATTATATGAAGCTAAAAAGCATCTCTGAGGTATATATTAATCTACTAAAATATTTAATATCAGAATAATGTTTCTATTTTAATTTAACAATTATGTAAACACATAAAAATTTTTAAAAAAAAACATGTCAATGGTAATTTCAATGTCACTGTTTGGGGGTATTTCCTATGCAAATTCCCATTTGAAAAATTTCTTATATTTGTTGTCCTTTAAACCTTCCCCGAAAGCTTCGAGGTTAGGCAGTAGACAAACTGGGAGGTGATAACACATTACAGACGCCATGTGCCAGTCCTTGGTCTTGGACGAAATTGAGATTTCACCGTTTATTGCTGCTGCTGTAAGATGAATCCTGAAATGCTCTCAAGAGTAAAATGAGACAGTCTTATTTTCTGATGAATTGCCTTACATGAGAATGCAATTAGGCATTTTACAGGGGAGTAATTTGTGTAACATGCACAGCACATGTGTGCTGATGGGAATTGTGCCATTTTGTTGTAATTATTTGATTCCATTGATTGTCTTCCATTATGCGAATGTTCCCCCAAATAAGCTTATCAAGCACTTTTATGCCATGCGATGGTTCAGCCTCACAGATATTTTCTTTCAGTTTTCAAATGCCATGGAAATATTTTCATTTTAAACTTCCATGTTTCATTCACTCTGCTTTTACCAGCTACAAGGGAATGGGTAAAATTTGAATCTCGCAATTTTAAGAATAAAAAACTAGGTAATTAAAAATAATTTTTAAAATGCCAATAATTAAATGAAATGAAAACTCCTCTATCTTCATTATTTTTCAATGTTAAAACCAAGCTGCATTCATACTTTAAAAATACACTAATATGTATGTCTAAGCTTTGTAACTACAACTCTGATTAGTACAAGAACAGGCAAGACATAACTCAATATACTTTTTTTACATTTTTGTAATACAATGAAACTGAACTTATGTTTTATGGAAATCAGCATCAAAAGATATTTTTATATTAATGATGCATTTCTGATGTGGGAGTGATTTCTTATTAGTAAAGAAACTGTCTAGGCCCCTTGATAGGCCAACCCTTAGGTGGGTGGAGTAAACAGAACAGAATTCTGGGAGAAAGAAGCTGAGTCAGGGAGTCGCCATGGTTCTCCCACTCGAGGCAGACGCAGGTTAAGATCATTCCTGGTAAGCCGGCTCGTGAGCTACATGGATATTAGAAATGGGCTAGTCCAGGTGTGAGAGTCAGCCGAGAAAAGGCTAGATGTAAAGAGCCAAGCGGTGTTTAAAAGAATACAGTTTCCGTGTAATTATTTCGGGGCATAAGCTAAGCTAACCATGTGGGCGGCCGGGTGCAGGGGACGCAACCCAGCCGCTCTTATTTCAACACATTTCTACTGAATACATACATTTTCCTCTTGGGGAAGACAGTAAATATTTTGCACCAGAAGACGGAAGATTTCACTAGGATCCCTCTGTCAATGATACCTACAGTGTAGTCTATACATCATGTTCTACAGTCTCTAGGTGATCAATGCTTTTTCATTCATTTTTAGATATACTTTTGGGTGAAAAGATTTGAATTCCATACACACTCATGTTGAAGAATTATCATCTTTGTCTCCTGCATAAATCTACTTGAGTATCTCCCAGATCTTCCAAATTTCTTCTGATATCTTTCATCCTCTGTAAGGTCATTATCATCTGGACTGTTTTTCAACCCAGTAACCTTTGTATCACAATGACTCCATTCTTTCAACTCCAATAGCAATCTGTTTCATGACTTTTTCCAAGGAACTCTGAGCAAACATCTATTTACCTGAGGGATGACAGATCAGCAAAGTTATTTTTCCTGGGTCTCTCTTGATGAAAAAAAAAATGAGTATATTAGGAGTTTATACAGAATCATGGGTGACTCAAAGATACTCTATATCATCAAGAAGCTGAGCAAAGCTCAGAAAACTTTATAGAATTACTGTACTTCATTGAAAAGACTGACTTGCTTCTCAGAATAAAAAGGAAAAGGTTATAGATCTTCTTAGAAGGGCCTTGTACATACCATAGCTTCCTGATCCTCCAGAGCCCAATAGACCTCATGAACATCCTGAGACGTGTTTGTATCATCACCTTCTGATGGCTTGTACAGTTCTCTCCTCCATCAAAGAAGGCACTGGCAATTTAGAAGAAATAGCTCCATAGCACATAGCACTGCATTTCTTGGTTCAATGTTAATACTGATTTCAATGTATGTTTTAAGTCTCTGCTATTTCTACTGACACATCTATATCCAAAGCCACTTCTCTCTTTTGCAGGTCCAACCAATATTAGCAGCTTCCTAATGAATTAAGCACAGCAAGTCTTACCCTTATTTTCTAATTAACAAGAAAGATACCATCCAAAGTTTAAAACATTTATCTTCCTTTCTGATAAAATATTCCCCAATGTCTTACTTTTGTAAAAAAAAAAAAAAAACAACAAAAACAACTTTACTGCCTCTTTTCTTCTCTGCTCATATTGTAAGCTCTAGAAGAGATAAAACTTCATAAAAATTACCATATCATCCCTGGAGAATCCAACCCAACACCACCCCCTGAACTATAGAAACATTTGTCTATAGCAGTATTCTGTTGCATCACATGGAAGTGATGTGACATTAGAACTTCTATCTATCTGTTTGCCCCAATAAAATAGATAGTCCAAGCATACTGCAAACATAATTGTGTTGATCACTCTGGTACCTTCATTTACCTCTTCCTAAATGAAATGGCACAAATGTGGGAAACAATATTCGATTAATGATTCTCTGGCTTTTCAAATGTATTGACTATATCGATATTTTACCTCATATAGCTGTAAGTTGAGATTCCTATGTGGAATATACTTTTCTTACTTCTAAAAATAGTCCTCTTGAACTTTTCGTGTTAATAAAGACAAGTCACAAATGTTGTCTCTTGATATAGATCCTTAAACACACACTTTTTGAATACTGAGCACCCACACTTTCAGAAAAGTAGTATTAAAATATTAATACTTTATATTGATTGGCCCTGTTATGTGCTGGGCATTGTTATTAGGGATGCCTTCAAACTTCTAGTCTGTAAAAATGCTCTATGTCGTACATTTCTATCACCCTCATTTAATAATGGGGAGATGGCACAGGCAAAGTTTGTTAGACATTTCTTGTATGGTTCTGCCAGAAACCATTAATCTGTTACACTAATCCAACTCGGGACTCCAAAGCCAACATGGTTAATGATTAATACTGATGCCTAAGACAATCGTGATTCAATAAAATAATTTATATTTTTTTAAAAAAATATGTATGAACTATTTGCTTTTCTAAAACTTTAGAAACACTTCTTTGATTAAAATGCATTGTTCTTTTCTATTTGAAATGGCAATTTAATCTGATACACACAATAATTTAAAAATATAATAGCTAGGGAACATCTTAAATATTAAAGTCAAGTATATATTCATGATCTAGTGTAGCATCTTCCCCTCATTGGCACTCTCTGTTCTCTGTAAATTAGGCAAGGTCAAGGAGGGCAGTTAAAGTTTTATGTGACTACTTATTGATTTGGATTTATATTGACTTACAGAAATTATTAATTATAAGTTAATAGACAAAATAGACAAAAATGAAAGCTCTTCCAATTAGTTTTTGCAGCACAAGCCAGTTTCTCAGTGGGGCTTGCAACTCATTGCTCATAGCGTTGTTCAGTGGTATTTGTTTGCAGTCAGACCATAGAGTTGAAGGTCAATGCCCAGTGAACAGGTCCAAATGTATATCCAATACCATCATTATAAGCCCACTTGCTTCTATGACACAGAGCAGATGGAAGTTCCACCTTGCCAGTACCCAAGAGTCCTTAGGAAGACAGATAAGGATGAATAAGTTCCTTGTTTGCATAAACGATGGCATTCATCATCCGACATGGTCAACCACCAGACAAGTGTCATTTGTTTTTTTAAAGTTATGAGATGTTGTTTGTAGAGCAGCATAAATCTCCGGCTTCTCTTAACGGAGTCTCCACCCACACAGCAAATGGGAAGTGAATATGTCATTCTTGAAAATGTCAAAGATTAGCCAGCGCAGAGTTACACCTGCACTCACGTTTCCCCTTCATTGCTGACTGCCAGAACTAGAAGTATGGTGAGATGGACAGAAAGACACTGGAGTGATCCTAATATCTTGTCTGGAAAGGCCCGCACTCATAAACTACAATGTTTAGTCAGGCACTTATCCATATGTTGTGTTTGGCATAAACTCATAAACTACAAACAATGTAGTCTTCTTGATCGCCTGTGTAAGGACTATATTGAGCTATCATTCTGGAGTAATTTGTTGTCCTTTGGGTATAAAGTGATTCAAGTATTGTCATGGTGGAAGGATACCAATAATTTAAAAATCACAATATTAAACTCAAATTTGTATTTGTTAATGGAAGAACACTGGAGGCTGAATTTTCAGAAGGAGCAAAGATGGCTTGAGAAATGTCTAAACGAGATACACTCAGTGAAAAGAACACAGAGACAGCTTTCTTTTGATTTATATTCATCCCCTAGTCTTCGGGAAAGAACTGATTAGTTTCTGTATTACTAATACACAAGAAAGAAAACTAAAACTAGAAAAACCAAATTTGCATTTCTGTAGAAATCAAGTGCCTGCAACCCATTCTTGGCAGTAGAGTGCAGTGGCAGCCAAGGTCTTCATTGCTGGAGAAAAAAATAACTAACATTTTTTTGATCTTGTACATTTTAAGCTCTGTTAATCACACTGACATGTCTCTTTCAGGAGGACAGATACAAAAATTCATTATAGCTTATCTTACATTTGATTAACAGTTGCTACAGTGTATGCCCTCCTAGATTCATGTTGAAATTTCCTTGTCAATGTAAGGGTCTTGTGAGACAGGGCTGTTAAGAAGTGATTAGGTCACAAGGCCCAAGTCTTCATGAATTGGTTAAAGTGAAAATGAGCTCATTTTCTCAGGCAGCCTCCTAATACAATTTATGTCAGCTCTTATACTTTATCTGTATTATTGGGCCTTACATAAAACTCCATCCCGTTACGTCTTAGCACAAACATCTACATAGCTGTGGCCACGCAATTTTGTATGCTCCAGCTTTCAAAGGCATGACCTAAATAAACTTGTATTGTTTATATTCTCCCTATTATTGGGTATTCTGTAATAGAAGAAAAACTCACTATGAAAAACAGCCTTGGAATTCTGGGTTGTTTGGAGATCTAATTTCTACTAGGAAAACTGTACAATTTTTAGATAGCCTTCTTCCAACAGACTAAAACAATGAGATGATTTTACCTATATGCACATAAACAAAACACAATTCAAGATAATTTTCTATCATTTGAAAATATTTGAAGGACTGTTTTTTATGCCCCCATCCTTGTAAACTTCACTATTATGGACCATATAAGCAAATTTACTTAAAAATAAAAGGTAGGTCGGGCGGTGGTGGCGCACGCCTTTAATCCCAGCACTTGGGAGGCAGAGTCAGGTGGTTCTCTGTGAGTTCAAGACCAGCCTGGTCTACAAGGGCTAGTTCCAGGACAGGCTCCAAAACCACAGAGAAACCCTGTCTCGAAAAACCAAAAAAAAAATAAAAAATAAAAAAATAAAAAAAAATAAAAGGTAGGTGAGCATGGAGGCAGACGCCTACAGCCATATGACTCACAAAAAGGCAGAGCAAGAAGACAGTGAATTCTACCTAGTCTAAGCTATAGAGTGAGAGGCTGTGTGTCAACTGATCAAGTTGTGGGGATGTACCTCAGTGGTAGAGATTCTACTTGCCATATGAAAGTCTCTAGATTAAATTCCAACAAACAAACAAAGACCAGTATGAATTAGCAGACAGTAGCCTAAGCATCAGCCACCAAATGAAAGCTGCCAGAGTGAGAGTAGCAAGGGGATGTGTTGGCAGAGCTTCTACGGATCCCCCAAAGCTCAGAACTCATTGCCATTGGTCTTGGTTACCATCCATACCTGGATGGTATGTCGCCACATACTGGAGTCAGAGCACACAGAAATATCCACCTGATACTGACCCAGAAGGTTTGTTCCTAGTGCTTATTCTAAGTAGAGGTGACAGGTACTATGCAAGCTACTGGAGGAGAAAAACAAGCATCTGGCACAGTCATCTCTGAAATCTGTGAGCTACCTAATGACTGATTTTGTAAGACATGCTGCAGAGGGGCAGTGGACCCCATGGGAATCATCAACCATTTTCTTGTCACAAGATAAAACCCTTCTGTACCTGGTACCATTTCCAGTCCAAGAACCTATAGGTCATCAGCCCTAGAGGAAAACTAATTATGAATCTTCTACCTAGTAGACATGCTTCTAACAACTTATCAGTATTCTCATAGATCAGTGCATCTCAGAGCCCCATTCTGAAAATTTTCTATATGCAACACATGTAATTAACACAGAGACTCATTACTTTCCAAGGTGTAGAAACTAAGAGATTGTAGAATTCTTAGTCCTATATGGGATATATATAGTACCCACTCCCCACAAGGCTTAGGGATCATGTGAAAGAGGGCAAGGAAAATGTATGAGATGGAGACAGTAGATAATGGCAAGGAAACAATGTGATCTAGACACAGCAGGGCAGCACCAAATAGGAACTCATAGTTGTTGAGAGAGTATGCACTAAAACTGAACCAGGTTAAGTCAGATCAAATCCCAGCATGAAAAAGAAGAGTTGGGCATGTAACCGTACCTTTAGCTATGATGTTCTTGGTCACTATTAACTACTGGGAGATGGATAGAAAATTTTCTCTAAGAATAAAACTCCTGCTGAATCCACCATGATCCAGTAGAAATCCACATATCCAAGACTATATAGATACTACAAGTCTCTTTTGAGAGATATTTGATGTTGTCATTTGTTTCTGGTTTCTTTGAGACAGAGTTTCTCTGTGTAGCCTTAGCTGTCCTTTACTCTGTATACCAGAATGACTTTGATTGCACCTGCCATCTGAGTGCTACAATTAAAGGTGTGCATCACAACTGCCCCATTTTCTTTAAAGACACTTGTATAGGGAAGCAGAGGTGGATCTTAGAAGAGTTGTGTAAGGGGTAAAAATTTGGTCAAAACACTATACAAAACTATTAAAGAACAAATAAATGTCTGCAGAGATGAGTACTTGGGGATACTTACATGTCACCAATATGCCACTCTGAATTTTGGTATACGTAATGTGAGTAGCTGAGTAAACCTCAAAATACAACATACTTGCAAATTGAGAGGCCAGTTAATATAAAAAAAGGCTCTCCTTCATTCACTACAATCCAACCACGTATATTGGTAGGGCATTAACAACTTCGTGTTGTCGTAAAGGAGAAAAGTCATTCTAGTTTTGTGCCCTCTAGGTATGCTACCTATATTGAAGAAACGCTGGTTTCTAGATGGATTTGCCCCTGGTCAAAAGGACTCTGGTTATGGCACCTGGAGTGTATCTTACAACCTGTGACCAAGCAAGGATGTCAAAGGCAGCATCTGTGCTCAGTGTGAGATGACAGAGCATCATGGTAGAACAGTGGTTCCCCACCTTTGGTTCACAACACACTTTGGATGGCCAATGACCTTTTCCTAAGGGTTACCTAAGACCATCGTAAACCACAGATATTTATATTATGGTTCATAAATAGCAAAATTGCAGTTGCAAGCAGGCAATGGTGTACATCTTTAATTCAAACACTTCAGAGGCAGAAGCAGGTGAATATGAATTTAGGCTAACATGGGCTACACAGTCAGCTCCAGGATAATCAGAGATTCATAGAAAAAACATGTCTCTAAAAACAAAATAAACAATTAAATAAATACTAAAGTTGCAAAGTAGCAACAAAAATAATTGTATGGTTGGGAGTCACCACAGCATGAGGAATTAAACTAATGGTCATAGCAGTAGGGGGGTAGAAAACCACTGTGGTAGAATGTGCCTCTTTCAGATATACAGGTAAATGTGATTGTTTAGGAAAGCAAACAGTATTTCATCCCAGAACATTTTCAGTTCCCTCAAGGGGATTTTCACTGGGGCTAGCTGGATGAGCCTACATAGGTGAGAGTATAGCAAATAAAAAAAAAGAGTTTATATATTACAAATTTGAAAATTATGTGGTAGAAACTTAGAGACCTTGGATCAATACCACAATGCTGAGAAGAGTGGGAGCCCCTACGATGCTTCTACATTTCATAATTTGAAGAACAGTGCTGTTCAAGATGGGATCTGATGACAGATACTAAATGTACACCAAAGTACCGAGCCCTGTGATTGCATCGCTCACTTGCACAGACGGTGTGTGGCTCATGAATACTGAATACTCATGTATACAATTCAGTCCATTCTTCCAAATAAGTTCTCTAGAATTTTTCTTTTCTCCCCCCTCCCTCCATCCCTCCCTTTCTTTCTTTTCTAACTTTCTTCCTTCTGTCTATCCTCCCTTCATTCCCCAGCCTCCAACTCTCTTCCTATCTTCTTCCTTCCTTGATTTTGTATTCAAAAGCATTTCTTTGATTTGGTGCTTAACTCTTTTTTTTTTGACTCATTATTCTCTTTTTCCAGCTGGATACAGGAAGAAATAGTCACTGTATTTACTGATAAACAGCCTACATCTCCCAGAAATACATATTAGATGGTCCAAGAAAGCTCTTTAAACAAGCCATAGAAATACAGGATGGGCTGTAATGTAATTGTTTTAATGATACAGCTGAGTTTCAAGAAAGAAATTTTCCAAGCCCCATTGACAAGGAAGTTGAAAGGCAGAAAAGCAGGTGTTGAACTGTGTCTGCCCTGAGGGGCTTTTCAGTCTTCTTAACAAGAGACATATATTTTAGGACTGTGTAGGAAAAACAAAGGCCTTGGACCCTTGTAAGGTAGAGGGGAGGGACAGAGAACTTCAAATGTCCATCTGCAGACCTTGAAATGCACACTCTCAAAGACAGAACCCGGTGAAAAGTAACCCATTGGCCTACAAAAAGAAATGTCAAAGAAACTTGTCTTCCCAGACTCTAATTAGGGGTAAAAATATCTTGTGTTTTACACAGAAATTTCTGAACCTTCACGGCTTTTGAATGGGCTTCGGGTTTGAATTTATCATGTCAGTACCTAGCCAGGCTGAGAATGGAATTAAAGGCCTCATGTGAACAATGACAGAAGAAGCAGAGAGAAGTATTTTCTGGAGGCCTGTATGGACCATCTACCTTATACAGTGTACTCACAAAATGTTCTATCTAATCCAGGTCCTGGGTCTAAAGTTATAAAACACAAATCAGTGTTGCTTAGCATGCAGAAACAACCAAACAAAAACCCCAAATTTTATTCTGGTACCCTTTAACACCAAATCTACCTCTTCAGAATCCAAAATACTTTAGTGACAACTAAAGACCAAACATTGTGACATTTTATACATGATAAAGATGACAGTTCTTTAAAATCATCAAAAAAAAAATTTTTGAAAGCTAGTCTTTAAATGGACAGAAGTATGCGTCACATATACAATTATTAGAAGATTGCTACCCAACAAATTTATAGGTTTTTGTCATCTTATTTGTGGATATGGCCACTAGCCGGTTGCCAACACCCAATTCAGTGTTGCAACACTAACACACACACACACACACACACACAAACACACACACACACACACACACACACACATCAAGGCACCATTGATCCTTTTACATTGTATGAAATTTAGCTAAAACTCAAGTGGCTAATACTTGGAAAAATATATCTAGCCTCATTACTATTTTAGCATTGTTATTATTACAATTCTAATGATCAAACTCAGGTCATGCTCATTTTTGTAAGCTTACTGCCACCAAGCTACATCTTAGTCTTTTAACCTCATTCATAGTCATATTGCAACCAATTAAAAAAAGTGGTAGAACTGACTACATTTTTGAAGAGGTACTCATTAAGATTCCTATAAGGGTAAAAAGCATCCAGAAATTATTCCAACACTGCTCAGACAGGTAAAAAGATGGAATGTATCTTTTGTTCTTTCTTTCCACAGTTTTGATATATTCAGACAAACAGACATATCTCAAACTTTCAAGGAGCTCTAGAGTGAACTAACAAATATAGCAACAATAACATTGTTCCTGAGTGGAAGGAATTGTCATGGTGTATTTATATAGTAGCAGACAATATGCCCGTGAAGATGGGGAAGCCACCATCAGAGCAAAAACACAATTATCATCTTAAAAAGAATAAGCGTTATTTTATTCTAGAGACATTTTGCGTGACCACAACCCAGGAACACAGATTTAGAGCACCCTAAATTTTATGTTCTAGAATGGAAGCAGTTTCACAGTTTTATAGTTTTACTGAACAAAGAAACTCACAAAGCAAGGCAAGTTTAAAATACCTTGGTGGAGCTGGGCGGTGGTGGCGCAAGCCTTTAATTCCAGCACTCGGGAGGCAGAGGCAGGTGGATCTCTGTGAGTTCGAGGCCAGCCTGGTCTGCAAAGGGAGTTCCAGGACAGGCTCCAAGGCTTAGAGAAACCCTGTCTCGGAAAAAAAAAAAATACCTCGGTGGGTACATCAAAGAGGTGGTTATGAGCAATATGGGAGAATATTTCCACATTTTTTTATCTCAAAAATAGTGTACTTATATTTACAACAAAACAAACACAAGCCTCAATCATGGAATTACAGGGTCACGTTTTAATTCCAGCATTTTACAGTATATCACCACATGTATACAAATGGTGTAAAACAAGTACGGTGGTATTTTTAATACAAAATAAACATCTGTTTTATGGAAAAAAACTATACTTTATATCTACAGAGACAGCCCATCTTTTCCAAACAATAGCCAAAATTAAAATTAACTCTAAAATCTCCACCACAGGAAGCTGCTTTTAAGCTCTTCCAGGAGAATGGACGCACAACACACATAGGCCTCAGATCACTATCTGATGACTTTCAAAGTCTTTATTTGGTGGAGTCTAATATTATCCTAAGGTACTAGATAGTCAAAGATTGTTTTTCAACCTCATTCATCACCATATTACAATCAATTAAAAAGCAGTAGTGTTGGCTAAATTTCTTAAGAGGCCCTCAATAGGATTCTTATAAGGGTAAAAAAAGCATCTAGAAATTATTCTAAAATTGCCCAGGCAGGTAAAAAGAAAGAATATGTTTTTGTTCTACCATTCCACAGATTGGATATATTCAGACAAACAGACATTCAGACCAGTCAGACACAGGATGTTAGTTCTGTGGCAAAGTTGTGGAAAAAAGAATGCTATTCTAGGGGGCTGAGGCTAGCCCATGATCAGGTAGTTAGCCTCAAAAGCTGCAGCATTCAAACCAGTCTATCACTCTAGTGTTAATGAGTCAAGTCTTTATGAAACTTTTCTTGCTGGGGTTCTCATTCACATCACTTTGATGTGAAGCAGTAGATACCCATTTCAAAACAAAAGTTTTGCTAAACCATTCAGAATGAAGAAGAAAGCAGACACTATCTTTTCTTATGTAACATAAAATAAGTTATCTGAAATGTTTTATTAATTTTAATTTGTCAATTATAATAAAGACAAGTAAAGGAAATGAGGCATTCATAATTTATAATTAATAGTAGAGCTGTCCTCATAGGAAAGAAAGAGTGTTGATAAAGAAACATACTCAGAGACCTTCACGATATTAGTCATTTTCTTTTAAGATACATAGGAGTATAGCAAAATATTATCAGGGATCATTTCATTGAGTTCTCTTTTTTTGCCAGTCATATTTGGATCCAAGAAGGGGAGGAAGAATTGTAGGAGCCAGAGAGATAGAAAGTGCCTCAAGAACAGGGGCCACAGAATGAACTAGAAGGTTCATACAGACTCACAGAGGACCAAGAAGTAAGCATAACCATGAATGGGTCTGAGTTAGGTTCTCTGCATATATATTATCGTTGTGTAGCTTGGAACTACCTACAAGAGGAGTGGGGTGTCTCTGCCTCTTTTGCCTGTGCTTGGGACTTGTTTCCTCCTCCTGGGTTGCCACATCCAGCTGTGATAAGGGTTTGTACCTAGCCTTACTGTATGTTGTTAGGCCATGTTTGGTGGATATTCCTGGAAGACATTTTCTTTTTATATATTTTTTATTTTGAAGGTAAATAGAGGAAAAGTTAATTTAGAGAGAGGGAAGGTGATAGAAAAAATAGGAGGAGTACAGGGAGGGGAAACTAAAAATCAAATATCTTGAACTTCTAAATATAAAATATGAAAATAGCTTCAATTAAAATAGCTATGGATATTTTCAGCATATGTGTTAAGGTATCTGGAAAAACACACCTTTAACTGAAAAAATAAAAAAAATAAAAATACCCTAAAATTCAATTCCCCTTTCCTAACTATAGAGTAAGGCTATTTTATCTCTTTTATCTATTGTGTTGTGCCTAACAATTTTATCATTAATGGTTCATTTGAATTATTCTAAATAGTATTTTGCCGTTGTTGTGTGGTCTTAGATGTCAAGTTAAAACACTGCTTTGGAGCAACGTTTACCATTTTTATTAACATATTTAATAAGTAAAAAATTTTGTTTCCTAGCCCACCAAAAGTTTTGAGAGGGTCAAATCAATCTTTGAGCTGCTGTGACCATAGCAACTTCCTCTTATTAATCACCTGACTGTGATGCTCGTGAAATCCACTGACAGTTTTCCTGCCTAGATGATTTTTGTGCAGTTGGGAACCTGACACGGTGGGTCTAAGGAAGACATACGGACACAGTTGTTTTTTATTCAGACCCAGGGTTTCTCACAAACCACACATACAAAGAGAAACACTCACTTGAAGGGATTCTTTTACACTACACGACCTTTGGTGTCAATGAAAATTTTGCACCAGAATGAAGTCTAACACCTTGTGTAATACAGTTCATGGGCCCATGATTTGTTTCTTAGTGTGTGAACAGAATAGAGGGAGGGAAATAGATTTTTGACACCTTTTACTTGAAGTTTCCCTCCAAAGATACAGACGTGTCAATTCACTAAAAACTATTTTAATTGTCCAATTAGTTAAAGAAAACTAGAAAAAAACCACTGTATTTATGTAAAATATTGGTATGTACAAAAACTTTATAAAAGTTATTTAAGATGATTGTGTTGTTGATTTTACACATAAGTTTCAAGTAATTGTATGCATGTGATGCCCAAGGTGAGCTATTCAGTTTTTCTAGATAAACTTAGGGAAAGAAGAAATAATATAATTATTCTGGGTTCTTTATTTGAAAATCAACAATCCTCTTGTGCCTTATTACTGATATATTGATGTCAGAATTCATCACATATGTGTGTGTGTGTATTTGTGTGTGAGAGATATCAGAATTTCACATATATAAGTGTGCATATATGTATATATACACATCTATATATATTCTGACTGAGCAGAAATGCATGTTGATACATTCTTTTGTTGTAAATAAGATTTAAAATTATTTATAAGCATTGAATTAACATTTTGAGATAAATATAAAGTATTTTTTTACTTTTAAAAAATAATCCCCTACAGAAACATATACCTAATGGATAACATCTTGAGAAGTTTAGTTAGGGAAGTTGTATACTCAATGCATTAGCGATGATATTTATTACCTGTGTGACTTTGTGAATGTGTTTGTGCTAATTCTTCTCCAGATAGTTTCAACACAGACTGAGTGGATTGTTCTCAATGTGACTGTGATTTTAATTTACTTTCGGTTTTTCTCAAGTCTCTTTGCAATTCTTCTCAGGGGATATGTGTTTCATCGAATCATCATGCAGGTACTGGAAAGGACAGGTTCAGTGAGATGCTCATAATGCCCACGGGCAAGAACTCTCCAAAAAGGAGGAGCTTTTCCTCTGCTCCAAACACTTCTAAGACTCAGAATGTGGGCTTTCACACCAAGCCTTTCTGCAGTTGTATCTGGGTACTAGTTCTCCTAAGGTCCTATACACACCACTCACTTCTGATACCAAACAGTCAGGGTTGGCAGCTCGAGGACTCAGATTCTCCTCTTTAAACGTCAGCCTCCAGTTTCAAACACTGAGTGCCTATTGTTACCAGACGTTTTCTTCTAATTACTGGTGACACTGATTCATAGAATTAAAGGAAACACTTCATTTGCTTTGCCCATCTTCTCAGAAAGGATGACAACGAAGAGCTCAATGAAGATGCACAACAAGACACACAAGAAATAATGCGAAGTTCCCAGGCTATTCATGCCACATCGTTCTAGCTCATCTATGTATGCAGCGATTGAAATGATCTATGAACCCTTTCACTGAGGATTTTTATGCCCCATATCTTATGTAGATTGATTACATATTATGATTGATTACAATAACTGATCATTGCTTCTTCCCTTCCCTTCCAGAATTCTGCTCCTTTTAGAAAGTGGGAAATAGAACTGAAAACTGTGGCCATTATCATGCTTCAATCCACCTTCCAGAACCTCAGCCACTAATCATTATTGATTCTGATTATTTTTCTTTTCTTATCTCAGATACTGGGATAAGGCCAGGGATTATAACACCAAAAGCTTCTCTCACACTAATTATTGAAATTTTAAGAGCTTTAGAAGCACTGTATCACGAACTTGAGCAATAGAAATACAATATCTCTGTCCACTGTTATATATAATTATAGAACAACTCTTACCTCTGCAAAATGGTCAGTTATTATCTAACTTGAAATTTGAGGCAGCCACGTAAGTTTTCAGGACATGTAATTCAATGTTATACATTTGTAAAATTTTAATGGTATACAGGTATGTTGCTAGGAGAACTGATCATCAAACAAGAAATAAACAGGAGAGAACCAATCATTTGCAAACCTTCTTATAGACTTTTCCCTTCATTTTGTAAATTGGCTTATTTATTACAAGCACTACACATGTATTTGCATAAATGTTTCTTGTTATTACCTGCCAACTAGTTTCTCCATCTCTTTGGATTTTGACATTAAAGGATCCTACAGGAGGACACAAGAGAGGAGAAAACTAATGCCTAGGATTGCAGACTTAGCAAGTTTTGTACCAGGTTTGTGCCAGGCAGACATCATGTTTTCTGGCTGGTGAGAGCACAATAAAGCAGCAGAGTGTAAGCTGCTACTTCAGCCATCACCAGATGTCTCTGACAACCTGTCATATGCTTTAATCAGAGGAATCGTCTAATTGAATAACAGGAATCGATGGCCAGGATGAAATTATACGTATTAAACAAAGACAAGAAAATGAGCGTTCTAGATAAAATAGAAGCAAAGGTTATTCTCCTTTGCTTTAAATCTGATGTGGTTCTTTGTGGCCAATGCTTCCTTTGGCTCTGAGACACATCACCCCCTACCCTCAAACTCTTCTGAGGCTTGGTCACAGAAGCAGGAGAGTAGTAAGGGCCTTACCTTGTCTTTTGTCTGTACATTCTTCCTTGATGAAATACACTGACCAGAAAAAGAAGCCACTTTTTGTGAAGCAGCTTTCTCCATGAGAATTCTGTTACTGTCCTCACTTTTAGAGTGTTCTCTGTCAACTCGGAATCTGCTCTTCAAAATCATGACACTTAGGTTCCGCAATATCTAGGGTTTGTTGAGCCCTAACAGGTGACCCAAGCAGTAAGAAAAATTAAGAGTAGCTTCTCTGAGAACTCAGTGGTTTCATTCTGCAAAGGGAAGGCTTGAAACAACCATGTATTAAGCAGTAGATTCTGCTTTGACCATCTTACCAGGAATGGTGGCAAAAATATCTTCCTTAGACCTGTTATAAAACAGAGTGACTGGTTTAGAGGCAAACAAGTGGTCAATGAGAGCTATGAACTGGCCATGGTGACAATGTCTTATCTTTGGTGTCTATTGTAAAAAAGATTCTGATAGTCACACCAAGGGAGTAAAGCAAAAGGGGGTTAGAGAAAATATCTCCACACTCTCTTCAGTGGACAAGCCATATTCTTAGTTCAGAACATTCTCTGTTCATAAAGGCGAGAAAACACTGGTACTAAAAGATGACTGAGCACAGGATGTCTAATTAAAGGGATGCCTTATAAAAACAATTTCTTGAAGAATAGAAATTAAGTGAGATAATATCAACAAATTCTATTATTTAGTTCAGCTGAAATATAATGCCTTCACAAGTGAGCAAATAGAGTGCAGCTGAATGGAAAAAAATCAAGGGACCATGCTTGTTCACTCTGTTCTTTCCTAACTCCCCAGAGGCAAAAGCTAGTGTGTTTCTGCTTTTCTTTTGTCCAGGCTTGCTCTGTAAATTTTCCCGGGATCTCTGTTTCTGTACTTCAGTTTCCGATAATTGTATAATTTATTCTCATTATGATATTCTTAATATGATGATTTCATTAATCTTCATTACCTGCTCATTCCAATATTTGATCTTTATATTATTATTCTGACTAGTTTCTATTATACATATTAATACGTTTTAAAATTTTAAGGCTATATTAGATTCCTGGCTAAACTGAGTTGCTGATATTTTTGCTGAAGCAGGCAGGAAGATAAAAGTGTAAAGAATGAACACTGGATATATTATTTTTCATTTTTTGTCCTATGTCACGTCTCAAAAGCAAGTCCTAGTGAGTTTTTCATCCTTACAAGATGAAGGATTGCTATAACTGAAGGATTTTTAGTATGCCAACAACATTATTTCCTGATCAAACTAAATTCCACAGGAAAGAGAAGGAACTCCAAGGTTATGCCAAGACAGAAGCACTAAGGACCTTAAGAGAGGAAGCTCATTAAAGGACAGCAATATTGTCCCAGAAAGAATTATGTTGTTGGTCCAATATAGAAGGTGGAATAGCAGAGATCAAATAGAGACATTTTGGGGCTTGGGGAAATAGGTCAAGACATTTACAGGGAGCAGAAAGTCTTAGAAAACCAACTTTAGATTCAGATGAGACTTAGAGACTAATGTGGGCAGTTAGTCAGGAGGTTGTTTTAGAAGAATAGATGGTAGAGAAACACAGCTGAAAGTCATCAGTAGGCACATGCTACAGGTTCTGGTGGTTGAATGGGAAGGGGGGAGGAAAGAATGAATCAGACCCCTCAGCTGAGCAGATCAAGAACCCAGATGTATAACTGGGTAGGGAGGAGTGGTGTCCTACCAATAAATGAATTCTTAAGAATTAAGGTTGTCTACCTATTCTGTACAGTAGCAGCTTTAGTCAGAAATTCCCCACTCCCTGACAATCCACTGGAACTAGTTTCTGTCCTCATGGTTCAATTACCTCTCAACAGTGTCACCAACTGTTGACCCAGCCTTTAACACATCAGGTTTGTGGAAGGGGGTGGGTGTCATTGTTTCTAAAGCATCAGAGTTTATGCTCAAATATCTTAAATTGCAATTTGTCTATTATCTTTTATTTTTCCTAATGTTAGTTATGCACATGCCTAGCAAACTTTGGTTGCATTTTCATATTTAAGTCATCACAATCAAGTAAAGCTCAAGCAGACATAATACTCCCACACACTCAAGACATTGAGGCAAGAGAACAAGGATTTCAAAATCATCCATAGTTAAATAGCAGTAGAAGGCTAGCCTGGACTCATGAGAATTTTTTTTTAATGTACACTCAAAAGATTTTGACAATTTCTTTTGACAGTTAAAGTTTGCGAACTAATAGTAGATTCAAGAACTTGGACTCATTGTTATTTCATTTTAGTTGAGGTATTTTTCTAGAGAGTAAGTATTGAAATGTTTAATATGCACCATGACTACAGATGCCAAACAGTTTCAGTTGATACTTGTATCAGTAGGGAAATAAGAACTTACTTCTAGCTATTGTTTATAAACATTATGGACAAAATATTTTTTTTAAAAAATAGTCAAAGTTGAGGAAAACAGTAAGTAAAGCATAAAAGTCGTTTATTTGCTCCTGTTTTCACACTATGATGATAAAGACACACGTTACATGTTTTCTTTGGAAGAAATCGGGGAAAAAAATCACGAATGTGAAAAATAATAAGTAAACAGAATTGACATGCTGTTGTTGACCTGCTCTAAATGCTTGTCAAGAAATGGTTATAGCAAAAAACATCATGTGTTTAAGGTCATGGGAGAATGTACAATAAGGATTTATAATCCTCTGCACATTCCGTTAACACTGTACTCCATTGAAGCATGCAGTAATGGATAAGTATACATATATAAGTGAATAAAAGGATCAGAAGCAAAAGCACCTGCCTTTTGCTGTGGAGGCCTGAGGACTGGAGTTGTGTGCCTAAAACATGTCCAGATGTGGAAGGAGAGGATTGATTCAACAAAGATGTCCTCTGACCTCTACATGTGTTTCATGGCACATGTGCACTCCCTCATACTTCTCTCTCTCTATCACAAGTGCAACACAGAGTCTTCAAATTTCCTCCATTGCACACAGGATACTGCAATGAAGGTTTTGTCATTGGCTGATTTGTACTTTTAGTATATTTTTGTGAGGACTCAGAAGTTAAGCCAATTAGTGAGTTCTGATATTCTGCTAGGACTTTAATCCTGAATAATAACTTAATTATGGTCATTTTATTATGCCATAGTGTTGCTTTATTATAAAAAAAATATAACAAGCCGGGCGATGGTGGCGCACGCCTTTAATCCCAGCACTCGGGAGGCAGAGGCAGGCGGATCTCTGTGA